>NW_026585504.1:55431340-55496639 GCF_907164565.1 Psammomys obesus | reverse complement strand
TGTGTGTGTGTGTGTGTGTGTGTGTGTGTGTGTGTGTGTGTGTGTGTTGGGAGCCACCTAGGGTGGGGTGGTTACTTTCAGCTTAATGGAAGCAACTGAGCAGGATCTCAGGTTTGAAAATTATGTTAAAGTAGAACACTTCTTAAAGTTTATTTTCCCGTTTCTCTGATAAAAATGCCACGACCAAAGCAACACAAAGAAGAAAAAGGTTATTTTTGCTCATAATTTATATGACGGCTCATCATGTTGCTAAAGTCAAGGTGGCAAGAGCTTGAAGCAGCTGCTTACACCTGAACCTACAACCAGAAACAGAACAAACAATATTAGTGTTCAATGTCTCTACTTTATACAATCCAGGATGCCTGGTCCGGAGAATGATCCCATCCACAATTAAGATGAGTCATCCCGCATCAATTAAGGTAATCCAGGTAATCCCGCTTGTCCTGAGAATCATCTCCTGGGAGATTCTAGATTCCATTAAGCTGATAATCAACACTAGCCACCACACACAGCAGCCTGTTGTCTGCTGGAATGGAATGGGATGAGTGGAATGGAATAAATGAGATGGCGGGAATGGAATGGGATGAGGTTCAGGTGATGGTCTTGGCTTGGTGGAACATTCTGGAGCACCCCTCCCTGTGCATGCTCCTTGTCAGCTCACACACCACTCTGCACCCCCATCCTTAGTGATTCTCTTCCATGGAGGTTGTTTCTGGCCTCTCTCAGGGCTGTGTGAGTGACAGTTGATGCAGGTCAAAGGCTTGAATGACATTCAGGTTATGATATCCAGAACTCAGGTGCTTTGCAGGGGAAGGTGACATACCTGCAGTGTTAATAAGACTCAAGTCTTCACTTTAGACCAGCATGGGCAGAGGAGAAGAGAGGAGGGGAGCAAAGCAATAAAGCCAATGAAAATCTTTAAGTTGGTTCTAAGAAAATGGATGGGAAAGTGGCACTGAGTCCAGCTTTCAAAGTCCAGAAATTTCCTCAGTGCAAAGGAAGGGATAAGAAGGGGCAGGGCTTACCTATGGAGACAACCTTACCTTATTTTTCACAGATGCCTGGGATATAAGCTAAAACGATAAGAAAAGCACACAATTTCTCCAATAGTCTGGCATTATTCCTGATACCCAAAACTTTCTTAAGAAGTGAGAAGTTTGAGTGGTATTTTTGTTTTATAGTTTTAATTTAATTAAATTAAGAATAAAAAGGTCTCAATACATAGCTCTGGTTGGTCTAGGACTCATTACGTAGCTGGTCTTAAACTTATATAATCCACCTGCCTTTTTCTCTTGACTGCTGAAATCCAATGTGTGTGCCTTTTTTAGAATTTCATACATTTATACAGTGAAATATTTCCACCCCTCATTTCCCTCTCCAATTCCTTTTATATTGCTCCCAATACAGCCTCCTCCCAACCCAGCTTCATTTCTTCTTCCTGAGAATGATTTTGCCAGTAGTTCTCAGTAAGGGGCAGGGCTTGGAAATGCTTTCCCCATCCCCATCTGTGCTGGAATTGTGACTAGTTTGATCTTGAACATTTCATAATATTCTTCCTCGTCTTCTTTTTGCCATTCCTTCTGATGCCCTGAGCCAATGTGTGTGTGTGTATGTGTGTGTGTACGTAAATGTGTGTGAGTGTGTGTGTCTCCTTTATGACTGAGCACTCACCAAAGCTGAGGAGCATTCCAAGTTTGTCTGTATAAATATTTACAGGGCAATTTGACAACACGATCCATTAGCAAAGTAACAATAGTAGCTTCTACACTAGGGCCTCTGACCTCCAATGTGGGGGAAGCATGTAATGAAAATGTCAGTCACTTAACAGCCACATGGTGAAGGCCACTTTTTGTGCTGTTTTGTATCTTCATCGCTTCATTGAGAGTCCCATGAACTTTGGGAGCTGGATTCTACTATCTCCTGGACGGATAGACTGCTGAGGCTCTTTGAGGTCTGTGATTGCTTTAGGGTTTCTACTGCTGTGAGAAAACACCATAACCAAATGCAGTTTGGGAAGGGGGGTTTTATTTCACCTTACACTCACAGTCCATCATCCAGGGAAGACAGCACAGGAACTCCAGGCAGGAGCTGAAACAGGCCATGCAGGAGTACTGCTTCCTGACTTGCTCCCAATGGCTTGGTCAGCTTGCTCTCTTATAGTACACAGGACCACCATCCCAGAATGACACTGCTCATATGAACTGAACCTTCCTAAATCAATCACCAATCAAGAAAATGCACCACCAGCTGTCCCACAGGCTAGTCTGATGGGAAAGGATATTCTCTTTCCCTTCCTTCCTTCCTTCCTTCCTTCCTTCCTTCCTTCCTTCCTTCCTTCCTTCCTTCCTTTCCATCTCTCTCTCTCTCTCTCTCTCTCTCTCTCTCTCTTTCTTAACACATGGTTCCATTGTGTAGCTTTGTTTGTTCTAGAACTCACCCTGTAGACCAGCTAGCCTTGAATTTGGAGTTCCACCTGCCTCTGCCTCTCTAGTGCTGGGATTAAAGGTGTGGGCCACCACCAACTGGTGATGGTGGGGATTTTTTTTTTTTTACATTGAGGTTTCCTGTTCCCAAATTACTCCAGCTAGTATCAAGTTGACATTAAACTAGCCATCATGATAATCTTCTAAAAGATTTTACTGTGATCTCTAAGTCCCATGACCTGATATTGTTGCTCAAACCCATGTGTCCTTATATCTTAGGGAAGAAAGCTTGGAAAGTTGCACTGCCTCCACACACTGTTCTCTCTCTGTAGCCCCCTGTCTTTCTGACACTAGCCAGTCTTCCTGAAGCAGATGCATGCCCAAGTTTATGACTACTGGTGGAGGGAGAAGCATACTTTGGCTGAGAGGAGGTTCTACAGTTCTTTGGGGTGCATGGGCTACTTGCCTCAGCCTGATTCTCTACAGGTATTTGTCCTAGCAACACATGGAGTAATGATGCACCAGATTTACCTTGCCATTGCTGGGAAATGAGGAGAGAAGTGCTCTGCTCAGGCATTCCACTCCTCTTGGAAGCAGGAGGCATGCAGAGAGGTGTATGACCTAGAGGACTGTCACATTCTTTCTGGGAAAGTGGATGGGCTTGGTGGGTTTTTCCCTGTGGTCCTGGACATGGACTTCAATACTGTAGCCTCAGGTCACAGGAAGTGACAAGAACTTCCCCATAAGGATGGACAGGTGCTGGGGCTTCTTGGGTGGGTGGCATAGGGATGAGCCTTGTTTAGGAGAGAGTTTTAACTAGAAAAGAGCTTGTGGCCAGCTTTTCCTTTCATCTAGGAAGCATCAGAGAGCCAGGCAGCTGTCTAATGAGGGGCCTGACCTCTCTGTGATTAAGAGTGCTGGAACCCTGGTAGGGTTGGAAAGGGGTAGGACCAGTATTCAATAGTTTGAACCCTGAAGGAGAAGGGCTTTGATGTTTTCTCTAAGTGTGGACCTCTTTGTGGGCTTCCTTTCCCTCCACCAACATGGGGGGATTGTATCAGAGCACAAATGGTATGTGGAACAGAAAGAGGTCCTGGGTTGTTTGGGCTCCCATGTGGCATGGTGGGGGCCCCTAGACCTCAGTCTGTATGAGAGGGCAGCTGAGCAATGCATGTTCCTGTTGTCTGCCTCCAGCACTGCAGTCTGCTCGTGTATCCCAGTGGAGCCCGGACTTGCTTGCTGGCTCTGTTGCTGCGAGCTCTGCATCCCACAGCCTGGCAAGGGTTGCTTGCCAGGATTTTTGGGACAGCCTTCCAGCTACCATTAACAAAAGGATGCCCTGCTAGGCTACTTGCTAGGACTGGAAGCCAGAATGTCTGTCTCTGGAATCATCTCTGGGGATGACCTGGAGTAAGGCATGGGTGTTTTCTACAATATCAACCCTCAAGAGGCAGGGTTGCTCCTTAAGTACCTGCTAAAGACTGATGGTGGATTTATTTAAGCCCTTCCTGTTTATGTTTCATTAAACTCTTTTATTGATCCTCTTAATTTTCCCTTTGCTGATTTACTTCTAGGCCTTGATTTCACACCCTTCTCTGGGGCTCATTTTCAAGGATTTTCTAACCTTTGTCTGTAGCCCAGTGCCCTGTAAGCACTACAGCCCTCAGAGCAGGCCACCAGAAGCCACAGGTCTCCTCTTACATCCCTCTTTCTTGTCCCTGAAGCCTAAAGAAGGTCAGCATCCTCTTTGCCCATTGAGCCTTCTCTCCAAATCCACCTTGTGATTATTACTATGTGTGTCAGAGTCGTGGGTTTGATTTAACTCATGAAAATTGATAGAATACCGTAGTTTCCTCTGATTTAAGTCACTGGGGAATTTGAAGGAGTGCAGTAGGAAGTCTGCTTATGTTAGCTTTGTCATCTCAGCTGGGAGGTGACAGATAATGATGCGGAGGGTGACTGCAGAAAGAGCCCATGGAGATAAGCTAGACTAAGGACAGGAAGGTGAGTTGTTGGAAGGGAGAGGGGGAGAAAAGTGATGATAGTGAATACAAAATACATGATATACTTGAGTGAAAATGCTTGTATGAAACTTGCCACTGTGGGAATGGAGAGATTGCTCCAGTTAACAAGGCATGCTGCGTTTGCATGGAACCAAAGTTCAATCCCCAGCATCATGTTCTGCGGCTCCCAGCCTCCTGTAACTCCAGCTCCAAGATGTCTGATGCCCTCATCTGGGCCCCGTGAACACCTGCACTCATATACACACACACCCGTATGCAGACACATACATATACATAATTAAAAATAAAAATAAGTTTAAAAAACCCTTGCCATATACCTGGATGGTTAACTTTGTCAACATTATGCAGCTCAGGTTTCCTTGAAAATGACATAAATTCAGTGGCTAGCTCTTGTACAGCCTCCTCCTTAAGAGAGAGCAGCCTTGCCAGGCCACAGAGGAGGACAATGCAGCCAGTCCAGGTGAGACCTGATAAACTAGGGTCAGATAGAAAGGGAGGAGGACCTCCCCTATCAGTGGACTTGGAGAGGGGTATGGGAGGAGATGAGGGAGGATGAGTGGCAATGAGAGGGAATGAGAAAGGGGGCTACAGCTGGGATACAAAGTGTATAAACTTTAATTAATATAAAAAATAAAAATTTAATAATAAAAATAAGAAACAGAAAAAAAAGAGAGAATGAATTCTCAATGAAGCATTTTCTACACTGGCTTGCCCTATGGGCATGTCTTTGGTGGACTATCTTGATTGTTATTGATTTAGGAGGACCTAGCCCACTGTGGGCAGAATCATTACCTAAGCAGAGGACAAGGGAACTGTGTTGTCTGTAAGAGTGGGCAAGTGGAGCCAAGCACAGCAAGCAAGCACAAATGTACTCACTTCTTTCTGGTCCTGACTGTGAATGGGAAATGATCAACTGTTTCAAGCTCCTGCCACTTGTAATGGAGTGAGCTAGAAACTCTGAGCCCAAATAAACACTTTTCTTTCTTAATTTGCTTTTGATCAAGGTATTTTATCACAGTACAAAAATGAAACCAGAACAATACACTAATAATAAAGAAAGAAAAGTAAGACATGGCAAATTCTTTCCATACCAGTCTTCTTCAAATGCATGCATTTGTCTTGTTCAAATGGCCCTCCCCCTTGTACTGCCTTCCACCTGCCCTGGGATGACCTCATGCTCTTCACAGCTCCTCTAGCCACTCCACAAATGAGCAATTAATCATGGCCTGTCCTGTGGCATCTCTCCTGCTGCTCTTCTGAACTTCTCTTTCTCTATGAATCCCCATCAGTATTTTCTAGTGTCTGGGTCTTCTGTTAAATTTCATGCTTCAGGTACCGGGATGGCAGGGTGACCTGGTTTTCAACAAGTCCCACTATGCTTGGATGGGGTTGGGCCAGACCTTGGGGATGACAGGAAGTATGACTTCCTTACTTCATTGCTATTCTGCTCTATCCCTATCCACCTGGCCTCTCAGTTTCTGCTTCTCACAATTTATCTATTTCCATTAAAACAGGTTCTTGTCATTTGGAAGTTTATTATGTTCTGAGAACTTTCACTGTTCCTTTTAGAAAAACTACTGTAAAAGGATGTCTGTCTGTCTTTTTTCTTTCCTTCCTCTCTCTTCCTCCTTCCTTCCCTCCCTCCATCCCTACATCTTCCTTCCTTCCCTTCCTTCCTTCCTTCCTTCCTTCCTTCCTTCCTTCCTTCCTTCCTTCCTTCCTTCCTTCTTTCTTCATCTTTTCTTTCCTTTTGCTTTACAAAACATGCAAGGTTTAACTTTCATTTTCAAAATTATTTTTAAGATTTATTTTATTTGCTGACTATTACTGTTTTGCCTGCATGTGTGTATATGTATCACATGCTGCAGGGTTTAAAAGAGGACATCAGATCCCCCTGGAACTGGAGTTGATGTGATTTTAAGCCACAATGTGGGTGGTAGGAACTGAATCCAAGTCCTTTGCTAGGGCAATCAGTACTCCTACAAACCACTGATCCATCTCTGAAGCCCCTAGTTTTATTTTGTAAAATGTTGATTTAATTTCTCTCTCTGTGTGTGTGCATGTGTGTATGCACACACTTTAGAATGTATGTGTGTGTGTGTGTGTGTGTGTGTGTGTGTCTGCAGATGTTCTGAAGTATATGCGCACCTGTGTGTGTATGCAGGTATCTATAGAGGTCAGAGAGGACACTGGATCTCTTGAAACTGGCATCACCTGACATGCATCCTGTGATCTGAATTCTCATCCTTTATCTATGAGACTTTGATAGAATCATTACTGTACCTAAACACAACGCTATCTCTCCAGCCTTGAGTTTCACTTTAAAATTTTATTCTTACTTTAAAAATTTTCATTGTGTTTTCACTGTAAATGATACCACGTTACCTCAGGACATTTTCATACAACTACATAGTATACTTTGAACATAGTCCCTCCTGTATCTTCCAGCCAGACCTGTCTTCCTCCCTCCTTCTAGTAGTCTCATTTGCGCTTCTGAGGAGTTTTACTTCTACTTCTACTTTCTTGCCAAATACACATAATTTTGTGTAGCTATATAAAATCTAGGAGCCAGCCAGGTGTGGTGGTACACACCTTTAATCCCAGCACTGAGGCAGTGGCAGAGGCAGAGGCAGAGGCAGAGGCAGAGGCAGAGGCAGAGGCAGAGGCTTAACTTATTAATTGATTGATTAAAATCTAAGAGCCACAGAAGAAAGAAAACATACTATTTAATGTTTTCCTTTTGGGCCCCATGGCATGAAGGCCAGGCCAGAAACTTGTCATTTGAAACTTCCTGCCACCCTTTTGAAGCTTATAAAAAGTCAGAAGTCTTTCTTAAAAAATATTTCATGGTTTGGTGAGATGGCTCAGTGGTTAAGAGCAATGGCTTCTCTTACAGAGACCCTGAGTTCAAATCCCAGTAACCATATGGTGGCTTCCAGCCATTTATAAAGGGCTCTGTTCTGACATGCAGGTGTACATGCAGACAGAGCACTCCTACTTATAGAATACATAAATAAAAAATCAAATGTATTTATTTATTTATTGAAGATTTATTTTATTTTAATTATGTGTATGTGTATGAATAGCTACAAGTGAATGGAGTTGACTTCAGAGACCAGGAGAGAGTGACAGATACTTTGGAGATGAAGTCAGAGGTGATTTTAAGCCACTTGAAAAGAACTCTGGGAAATGAACTCTGCTCCTTTGCAAGAGCAGTTCTCACACCCACTGATCCATCTTTCCACCCCCTCACATTTATTTAAATTACATGAATGTGTATGTGTGTGTGTGTGTGTGTGTGTGTGTGTGTGTGTGTGTGTTCTGTAGATTTTTGCTTGCCAGTATAGTATTCACAGACCAGAAGATGATGTCAGATTCCCTGGAACTGGAGATCCAGACAGTTGTGAGACCCCTGAACTATGTACTAGGTACTAAATTTGGGTTCCTTATAAGATGCTGAGCCAGTTCTCCAGCCTTAAGATATCTTCTTTTCCTCTGCTTTTTGAGGGATCAGAAGTATCTTCTCTCCAGGTTCCATGTCTTGCTATATATGGTGACTATAGCTGAAATGCAGCTCCTCTCTGGACTTTGAGGCCTGATCTCTCCCTTCAGAGCCTCATATACCCAATGCAGCTCCCTCATGTCTACTTCAGGGCCTCAATGTGTTGGCTCATGCATGATACTATTTCTCTTGCTGTTCTTCCACTTCAGGCACTGTTCATGCCCCAAACCTCTTCATTGTGAGGTAGCCTTCCCTAATCATGTCACCTTCTTTCTGGAACCTGCCTTTGTCCAACCTCTGGTTTATAACTGCCATCAGGGTACTGATGGCTTCATAAAAGGAAAGTATTCCTACCCTTTAGATTCAGGGAATGTTTTGCAAAAAGTTGGTGTTGTTGGCCCTTTAAATGGTCAGCATAACTCACAGTGCATCCATCTGGGCCTGATTTTTATTTTTTAAAGTGGGGAATTTTTTTTAAGTTACTTCTTTGATTTCATTGCTTTTGTAGATATCTTAATTGCTTATCTCATCCTAGTTTAATTTCATAGGTCTTATATAAATGGACATTCATGCATTTCATTTAGATCTTCCAGGTTATTGGAATACAATTTTCTCAGGTATGTCTATATAATTTTTAAGATTTCATTAATATATGTTGAATCATTTTCTTTTACCTCTAATTTTATTAATTTGGGTCTACGGTCTACTTAGTTCATTTGGCTAAAGTTTTGTCAACCTTGTTCATTTTTTTTTCAATTTTTTGTACCAATTCTTTGTAGATTTAAAAAAAATTGTTTATTAATTTCTGCCCTAATCTAAATTTTGTTTCAATATGTTGATTTTTAGGTTTAGTTTGTTCTTGATTTTCTATGGTTTAAGGTTCTACAATGAAGTTATTTATTTGAGTTCTCTCTTATTTTTAAGAAAAGATTTTTATTTCATATGTGTGAATATTTACCTGCATATAGGTACAGGTACCATGTGCATGCCTGGCACCCACAGAGACCATAAAGGGATATCATAGGTGGTTGGCTATGGTCAGTCACCATGTGGTGCTAGGAACCAAAGCCCAGCTATTTGCATGTACAGACAGCATTCTTAACCACTCTCTAGTCCTTATAATTTTTTTTAATGAAGGTACCTGTAGTTATAAACTTTCCCGTAGAATGGTTTTTATTGTATGCAGCAGCTTTTGGTGGGTTGTGCTCTCATTTTCACTCTTGCTTCTTCAAATGTGTGATTTTTTTCTAGCCATCTCCTTCTTCTGAAGTTGTTATCCAACTTCCACCAGTCTATTATCAGAAATCTTAGCTTGCTATGTTGTGTGACACATATCACTTCACACCCATGTTTAGCAGACCATGTGGTGTGACACCCATCATCTCTGAGCTATGTTTTAATTAGACTTTTAATTTTCTCTTGCAACCTTTACAAGTTTTGCAGATGGATTTTGGGGAATCATTTCTGCATCGGTTACTTATCATATCATTATGACAAACCATCTTTCAAAAGCAACTTAAAGGAGAAAGGGGTGGTTTTGGGTCCCAGCTGAAGGGCATACATAGTCCTTTATAGTCGGGAAGACATGGTGGCATGGGAAGGTGGGAACAGACCACCTCTCTGTACAGCCAAGATAGAGAGCAATGAATACTGGTGCTTACCTCACTTTCTCCTTCAAATTTCTCTTTTTATGGATTGGGAATTTCATACATGTACATGGATGTAAAGTACTTTGCCCATATCCACTTCCTACTCCCACACCCCTTCTCCAGTCTCTCTCCTTTTTATTCAGTTTGGAACCCCAGTCCATAGGACAGTGTTAACTACATTCAGGGTGGGTCTTCCATTTTCTTTAATTTAGTCTAACTCCTCAAGACACGTGCCCAAGGATATGCTTTTATAGCAATTCTAAATTTCATCCTGTTGATGGTGCAGAATAGCCATCCTACTTTCACCTAAAATCATGTTGTATAAAAGATTCTGCATATGTAATAAAAGAGGTGGAAGAGCACACCACACCATTTAGAAAAGTAGATGACGGTAGTCTTCTCTGCCCATAAGCTTAGTAACTACCCCTGTAGACATCTTTGGAAATGAGCTACTCCTGGCTGTGTGCCAAGAATGTGACAAACTGCTCCTATGTCATGGGCTTGGTGGTTAGTGGACTCTGCGGGTGGAGGCCAAGATATCTAACACACTGTCTTGAATAACTTGCTCCAAAAACTGTCCAAGCATATTCTTCACTTTTTTATTTATTTTTATTAAACTAATTAAAATGTATGAAATTTGTTCTTTTCATAGTTTCCTACATATGTGTTGTGCATTTTCATTACTGTCTCCTTTTCTCTTATCTCCCTCCACTCCTATTATTCACATCTCCACATGTTCCTTTCCTAGGTTCATATTTGTTTTGTTTTATAACTCACTGCTCTTTTCTTATAATCCATCAGTAGTTCATAGTTCAGTGGAGGAAGTGTAGGGTCATAGGATCCCTCCTATATCAGTGATTCATTGTTAGCTGAAAGGCTCACCTTGTGTAGCCTAGTTGCAGGAAGCTCTTGCTGCAATGGTGCCATGATTGCATGCACTGTGTCATGCCTACAGAATAGCATTTCAGCTACTGCCCCTCTTTTCTCTTATGCATTGTTTTTCTAGAGAGGGTGGTATGAATGTCTTGTTGAGAGCTGAGTGATTGATAAACCATCACTTACTCTCAATGTTTTGAGCTGCCAAGCATCTCTGCATATTCGGCCTTTCATTCCAAAGGGAAGTTTCTCTGATTAAGACTGAGAATTGCAATGTTTATGGCTCCGAGCCTAAGTGCTTATAAGGTGGCCTGGTAGTCAAACTACCATTTTTGTCGGTCAAACTAACAATAATAAATTCTACACATCCATCCTAGAACCTAGGACCTACTCAGCCAGGTTTGGTTGCTTTTTCTTTTCTACATTTTATGTGACACAATCTCACCATGTAGTTCTGGCTGGCCAAGACCTTGCTATGTAGACTATGCTGGCCTCAAATTCACGAAGGTTGTCTGCCTCCTGAGTGGAGATATTAAAGGCCTGTGCCACCAAGCTCTACTCAGGTGTTTAGCCTGGTTTACAGTACAACTTTATTTATCTTCTTTCAGTGTCTTTGTAGAGATACTACTTGCACACTATATAATTCACCCATTTCATGTGTATAGTTCAATATCCTGTAGGATATTTACTACTTATATAACCAGTATCAATTCTAAGGCATTTTCTTTACCTTATGAAGAAACACAGCACCCACCAGCACTCACTTTTCATTCCTACCCAAACCTCTTGGCGCCTAGATAGTTATAAATGTATGCATTCTGTACAGATTTGCTTGAGATATTTTATGAAAATAAAATTACTTAAATATAGCTTTTTAGGGCTGGCTTCCTCTACTTATTATAATGATTTTAATGTCTATTCCTGCTGCAGGTGTAAGCACTTCATTCCTTTTTAATGTCCACATACTAATCCACTAGGTGGATATATATTCTATATTTTATATGTTCATTAATTTGCCAGTGGACATTTGAATAACTTCACTTGTGGTCCATTGTGAAAAACCATTTTAAAGCATTCAAGTTTGAATTTTCTGTGGTCCTATATTTTCATTTCTTTTGGATCTAAGACTTAGATTGTTTCATCAGCAACTCTATATTTAATATCTCAGAGACTTGCAAACCATTTTCTGAAGTATTTGGACCATTTCATAGAAACTCTCTTCCCTCCACAATTTTGAGAGTTCTGCCTTCTCCCCATCCTCACTATGTTGGATGTTGTCTGTCTCTACTCCATTTACTTGAACATGATATCCCGTGTCCCAGGTTTCTCTGTTTTTTTGGCCCAACTCCAAGGTGGCCATTGTTGTTGCTTAACTGTAACCCTTTCCAAAGTCATACATTGAAGTCTTAATCCTCCAGATGATGGTTTTAGGATGTACAGCATCTGAGAGGTGATGAGCTCATGAGGTAGATATCTCATGAATGAGATTAGTGTTCTTCTAAAAGACTCCAGGGATCTCCATTGGTCCTCCCTGTGAGGGTTTTTCTAGAAAATGTCTTCTATGGATCAGGTAATAGAGCCTAGTAGACATCACATCTGTCATGATGTTGGGCTTCAGGAATAATATTTCTGTTGTTTAAAGTTACCCAGTATGAAAGTCCATGTTGCTTTCAACAAGACTGGCCCCCATAGGCTCATATATTTGAATGCTTAGTCACCAGGGAGTGGCACTATTTGAAAAGATTAGAAGGACTCAGAGGCATGGTCTTGTTGGAGGACGTGTGTCATGGGGGGTGAGCTTTGAGGTTTCAATAGGCAATTCCAGGCCCAATTTCTCTGCCTATGAATGAAGATGTAGCTCTCGGCTACTGCTACAGTGCCTGCCTGCATGCTTCTATGCTCCCTGTCATGATGATAATGGACTAAACCTCTGAAACTGTAAGGCAAATCCAATTACAGGCTTCTCTTATAAGAATTGCCTTGGACATGGTGTCTCTTCACAGCAATAGAGCAGTGACTAAGACACAGACAGTGTTGACTATCAGCTTGATAAGATTTGGAATCATCCAGGAGAGAAGCTGCCAGACACATATGTGAGAGATTATTTTGATTAGGTTAATCAAAGTGGGAAGCCACACTTTAAACGTGGGCAGCATCATTCTCCGGAGGGGCATGTTGAAGATATAGCCTTGCCTGTGCTTTTATCTTTCCTTCTCTATTACTGAATTTTTTAGGCTAGGAAATGGTGACATTGAGTTCTGATTAGTTGTACCACCTGAAGAAGAGACTCTGACCTCTCAAACTGTGGGCTAATCATTCAGGGAACACTATGTGCTGTCGTTGAGTCTGGCGTGGGCTTTTCAGTTGACGACCTGCATTTGTGTCATCCATTTCCTAAAACCACCCCTGTGCTATTTAAGTAACCCTAATAAACTCTGATTTGCTGCATTGGGTTTACGTAGAATCATTACTTTTGTCCATTCTTGGCTTGCTATCTGGGAAATAGAGCTTTGTATCACATCTCCCCAAGAAAACTTTCAACAGCTGCTTCCTCAAGCACTCTTCACCTTATTTTTCCAGACAGTGTTTCCCAGTGAACCTGGGGTTCCAATGAGTCATTTAAACTTGCTGACTAGCAAGCCCCAGGAATCCTCCTCTCTGCTTCCCAACAGCTGGGATTATATGAATGTGCCACTATACCTGCTTTTAAACTGTGGGTCTGAGATTAAAGTCTTCATGTTTGTGAAGCAAACACTTCACCAACTGAGATAGCTCCACAGATCCCATGAGAACTCAGTTCTGATGTGTGCACAGCAAGTTCTCTTCCCCTTTGGCCACCTCCTAGACCTAAGGATTTTTAATATTGTGGTTTGTACAATGATGACACAGACGTTTTTCCAAACATAGGATTATTTAACACTACTAAATGTTTTTAATTATATATGTAGTAAATGCATTATCATTGCAAATAAAATTGAAATATAACTAATATCCTTTTTAATGTCACCTCCAACTACTATTCTCTTAAACATATCTACTCTTTTTTCCACTGTATCTTTTCATGTCTTTTCCTTATGTGTTTCAGTGTTGACACAATTTATCTAAAGAAAAAGGGTTTATTTTCTTTCTGTATGAGTGTGATTACTCTTTTCCTTTAAAACCATGTTCGCATGCATATGTGTGTATGGTGTATATATTGTTTGTGTGTGCATGTGTTTGCATGTACATGTGGAGGTCTGAGGTTGATGTCAAGAGTCTTACTTCATTACTCCCTACTGTATTCATTGAGAGTATTTCATTTGAACCCAGAATTACGAAGCTTGTCTTCTAAATACTAGAATTACAGGTAGGCTACAGTGACCAGCCGGCATTTTTGTGGTTTTGTGGTATCTGAGCCCTGATACTATGCTTGTGCGTTCCCTGCCCTGAGTGTGGTTGCTCCCAATGCATTGTCTTCAAGCTTTATTTTTACTTAAAACCATCTTTAAGCCTTTTCATGCCAGCCCAGTTACATATACTAAATTTCTTTGTAATCAGTAGCTAATATTCCATAATATAAAAGCATCACAGGTTACTGGGCCAGATTCCAATAAATGAGCATTTAAACGGATTTTGTATGTCTATATGGGTATCTGTGTGTAGTGTGTATACATGTGCATGTGTGAGGTGTGTATATGTGTGTCTGTGCCTATTTGTTTAGTGTGTATGCACGTGTATGTGTGCTGTATATATGGGGTGTGTGAGTATGTAGGTATATGTACCTATTCATATGTGTGTGAAGGCTAGTGGAGAATATTGATTGTCCTCAACACACTTTCTGCTTTATTCCACTGAGACATGGTGTTTTCTTTACTGAACCTAGAGCTAACTATCTAGCAAGCTCCAACACCCTTATCTGCATGGCCTTCCCTTAGATGGTCGTGCCTTGGCTATAGCGCTGGATTCTGACCCATGCTTGCCCAGCAAGTGCTCTTCCCCTCTTGGCCATCTCCTAGCTCCTTAGTTCTAAGTTTTATTATAAACTATGATCTATGGAACATTATGGTACTTGTCTTTTACTGCATATATGCAAAGGTGTTCCTAGGGAAAGTTCAGAAGAAGAATTATTGAATAAAAGCGTGTTTGCATTTGACATTTTAACATGGTATTAATTTCATTTTCTGTGACCATGATAAAATGCCTTGACTAAAGCAACTTAAGAGAGAAAGGTTTTATTTAGCTCATAATTCCAGGTTGCAGTACATCATTTCAGGAAAGTTAAAATATGAGAACTTGAAGCAGCTATTCATATCACATCCACAGTCAAGAGCAGAGAGGAACAAATTAATTCATTCATGCTTGTGTTCAGCTTACCTTTTCTACCTCTCCAAGATCTCCTGCCTAAGGAATGGTTTCACCCATGGTGGATGAGTCTTTCTACGTCAAGTAGCAACCAAGACGATCTTACACAGATATTCTCACAGGCTGACCTAATGCAGAAAATCCTTCACTGATACATCATTTCCAGGTAATTCTCAATGTTGTCAAGTTGACAATTAAGACAAACCATCACACATGGACTACCAATTGCCCTTTTGAAAGCCTGAACCTAGATTGTACCATTGAATGTGCTTTATGAAGAGCAGTAAGTGCCCACACTCTGCCCCTAGAGATCAGGACATTCTCCCTCATTTCTTTGAGAACTGTTGATTGATAATTCAGTAAGAGTAATCACTGTGTTTTCTCAACCAGAGAAATTTATGTTTAAAGGCCTAGTTCTAATTGTGGAATAAAGCATGCTGCTTTATGATGAAGTAATTTCAGGCACCAGTGAGCAAGGAAGGAAGGACTTTGCAGGGTATGGGAGCCACTCTGTGCCCCTGAGATTACTCTGTCCTAGTTGCAAGCCACATAAAACTTCACTCTGCTTTATCTGGAGGAGCCAGGTGCTGGGGAGTATCAGATGCTTTGGGGAACCAACACTTGGGGAAATCAAATCCATATTCAAAACTCAAATAAGAATGAAGAGGCCTTCATTCCCAAAGGAAATTCTTGGTATGTCTACAGAGGGCTACCATGGGACCTGGCAGAACATAAGCATCAAAGACTTCTTGAATAGAATCCCAGAGCCACTGAGAGCAAACACCATCCTGTGATGCACCAAAAGACCCAGAGGGGCAGAATGAGTGAGGTCAGCTACATGTCTCATGTGACCTGCATCATTAGCATGCAGTAAGAACCCAGGCTGAGGCCACTTAAAAAAAGAGGTTGGAAAGTAAAGAAGCTGGCCAAGGAGGATTAGGCCAGGATGACCATACCAGCAATGGCCAGCATTAGTTTTGCCTGGTGCTGGCCACCTAGTTCATGGCAGTTGGCTAATTTAGGGCTCAAGATCCGAGATGTGAGTAGATAATGAGTGTAAGTTAAACTAGAGTGCAGTGCAATCTCACAGCCACTCTGGGAGGTGGAACTTACCATCATTCCATCAAGCAGAAGTCAGGCACAAAATGTTTTCAGGGTCAGAGATAAAGTTTGCACCCATTCTGCAAACGATATTAAAAATGCTATCTGTCCAAACATCTGTCTTATTATTTGGTGTACAAGGTTCCAATCGGTATATAGTAGCTATGCAACAAGCTCTAGGTGAGTGAATATTTTAGTTTCCTTTCTGTGGTGATAAAATACCCCAACAACAACAACAACAAAAAACTTAGGAGAGAAAAAGTTTATTTCTGCTCACAATTCCAGATCCCTCCATCACTTCAGGGAAGTCACAGAATTAGGAATTTAAGGTAATTGTTCATATCACATTTATAATTAGGAAAGAGAGTAACACATACAGTTAGCTCACCTTCTCCACTCTTTATCAGTTCTGGATTCCCTTCCTAGGTAATAGTGCTACTCAAAGTTGGAGATTCTTTCTACCTTAATTAATGTAACTATGATAATCCCCTACAAGTCAACAAGATCTTGACAATCCCTAATTAAGACTCTTTAGAGGTGATTCAACTTGTGTCAACATTTAAATCTAACTATCACAAAGAGCAAGTAAGTGAAGAACAGGAAACAGTGGCCAAGCGAAAGAAGGACAGAGAAATCTTCCTGGTTATGAGGAGTCAATACTGTGACAGGGATAGCACAGGAAGTAGAATCTTGTTGGGTGTAAAGCTGTAAGTACGACCAAGAAAGCAAGAAGTGTACTAAGTTGTGTCTCTCAGAACAACCTAAGCAGGAGTTTCAAAAAAGGAAACTTATACATGGCAGGCTCACTATCAATTATAGAGGGAGGAATGCATCATACTTTGAGGGTAAAAACTCTGACTCTGGAATTTCCAAAGGATTGGGCTTGACCACCTCTCCCAATGTGCCAATTAAAGATAAGTTATGATGGAAAGGAGAGAAAGGAGAATTAGGCCAAGCATGGTGGTAGATGCCTGTATCACCAGCATATAGAAGGCAGAAGCAAGAAGAATATGTTGAGGTCACAGCCAGTTTCATCTAAATAGCAGTCTTCATACCAACTAGGGTCACACAGTGAGACCTTGTCTTAAAAGGTAAAACATTAGAAGAGTTGATCATGGGTACAATGGGAAGAAGAGCAGATAAAGAAGCCAAGTCTTCCTATGTCTGTTTTTGGGATACACACATGAGCTTTAGGTGTAAATAGAAAAAGAAGTGTGCCAGAGGAGCAATAAGAATGAATAATCAAGCAGTCTTGGTCAAGGTGTAACCTGATTGATGAAGCTTTGGTTCTGATTCTGCATAGTGGTTCAAAGGAGTTGTAATCACAGCAATAGCTTAGAGTAATGACCAGACTCCCATTTTGTGGCGTCAGCCTTAAAGGGAGAATATACAGGTCAAGTAGGAGGATTCTCCATAGTGACAGGCATGCCTTGTAGAGTCAAGCAGGAACATGTGTCTAGCTATAAAGGAAGGACAGAAACATAAAATGGTGGCAGATGTGCCTGTAGCTTCCTTGTGAGTCCAAGTCAGGTAGCTTTTTCTACCAAAAGCTGCTTCTAAGTAGCTTAACTAAACATATTCTTGAGCATGCTCAGCTTAATATTCTGCTTATGCACCCACTGCAGCTTTAATAAAAGTGATGAACTTCTCTTTTAGTACACCTACTTTAGATCATCTGAAAAGAATGGGGCAGGATGACTCCGCAGGCTTTAGGTAGCATTGTGTCGTCAAGACAGACTTTTGACCCTCCCTTGGGCTCTCTGGACTTTCCCCGGGAATCTCTGTTTTTCACAAACACTTGTCCCACTGATCCTTTGAGCCCAAGCCTGGTTTGTCAACACTGCCATGCTCAGGTTCTGCCTCACAGCTCTGATAATATTATCTGAAATAAATAGAAAAGTTAGAGATAGACTCACAGTCATTTAAGGGAGCAGCAGCTTTTTTGAATAGTTTAGAGGTTTGTTCCTGAAAATTACTTGCCCAATGTCTAATAGACAGCCCCTTACCTCTGAGAAGGCCATCCTGAAGCTGAAGTTGCCATGGAGACAACTTGAGACAACATGAGTGCTCTGCATGAAAGCTCACTCAGAGCATGCTCCTGTGATCCAACTAGAGAGCCACATCTCAGTGTGGGAGAAGGAAGAGGCCAGAGTTGAGGGCTCATTTGGAGAGAGGGTGGCTGGTGTGATGCAGCTTTGAAAACTGAGAGTGAATATCTTCTCCAGCTTTGAAAGGATTTAGTCTCAGAACAGCACTTGAGAGTTGTACTTCACCTTTTTGTTTGTTTGTATATATGTGCTTATATGTATGTCTCTATGTGTGTGCACGTGTGTGTGCATGTGGAGGCTGGGGGTCAATTCTGGGTGTCTTTCTCAGTTTTTGTCCATCTTGATCTTTGGAGACAGGGTCTCTTGATTTTGGGGGGCTCTTCAATTAGTCTAGGTTGACCAGATGGAGAGCCCCAGAGATTCTTTACTAGAGGTCACACAGGAGTAATAAACTGCTCCCTTTTCGTCATCACTACCTCTTGCTTTACTGTGGAAGTTCAGAATCTCTTTAGAGTTGACACTGGCTTCAGGGCTCTGAGGTGAAAAGGACACATATGTAGGAGATGACATCACTGCCTGTCTGTGATGGTGAAGTGTACTATTCACGAGACTCTTGACTGAACTGAAGGCATAATCACATTTATGGCCTCAGGTTTGGTGACCCTATGATTAAGTGACACTAACTTTTCCATTATATGCCTTTAGGGTACTTGCTTTTTGAAGAAAAAGCTTTCTTTTTTTCATAGTACGGGTTCCTAGAACAGAAATTGGGAAATTATCTTCTGGAAAAGAGGAAAATAATGACATCTCAGGGCCCAGCAATAGTCAAGGATATCTAGAGGAGCGGAAGTAATGGATGAGTGTGTGTTGAAATGTGAGTTATTAGGCTGGCTTAACACACTACAGCTTGGGAAGTCTGACAGGATGAGAAGCCAGAACTTGTTCATCCTCAGCTCATGAATATGTCCCAGTCTGGTACTCCAGGCCTGGAGGAATAAATCCTGTAGAATCAGTTAGAGCAGGTTGGAAGACTGAAGAATCTGACTGTAGGCATAGGGTTATTGGGTAATTTTTTTAAATTTAATTTTATTTTTTATTATTATTACATTTTATTAACTCTGTATCCCAGCTGTATCCCACTCCCTTATTCTCTTTCAATCCCACCCTCCCTCCCTCAGCTCCTCCCTGTCCCTTTCCAAGTCCACTGATTGGGGAGGACCTCCTCCCCTTTCATCTGACCCTGTTTTATCAGGTATCTGTTTTATCAGGACTGGCTGCAAAGTCCTTCTCTGTGGCCTAGCAGGGCTGCTCCTCCCTTGGGGGGTGATGTTGATATCTGTACCCCAATATCTGGTTGCAGTCCTTGTTTTGAGAATCTCTTGTCTTAATGTTATGTAATCACCCTTCCCCAGTTGTTTCCTGGTATATTAATAAAGCAACTTAATTATTTGAGTGATAGCAAGGTTAAGAGAAAAACTAAGAGAAACAAATACAGTTTTATAAAAATAACCGTAGGTAGCATCTGAGTTACCACGCCAGGAAATGGTTTCCTCTTTGTCAGTCCTTCTAGGAAATACCATTACAGATCCACCCAGAGGCATGAGTTTTACTTTATTCCATATCAAATCAACTTGATGGTCAATATCAACTATCACAGCTGGGTCCCATACATGCATGCACGCGTGCATACATACACACACAGTTCATACAGGCATACATACATGCATGAATGCATGCATATACACACATGCATGTATACATAGATACATATACACACATGCATGTATACATAGATACATATACACACATATACACATCCACACACACATACATACATATTCACATACATACACACAATTAGTACATGCACACATATGCATCCATACACATTCATTCATCCATGCACAGACACACACAGATATATATTACATACACAGACATATATACATACACACAATGCATATATATACTTACATGCATGCACAGACACATACGCACTTATATGCGATCTCATCTTAACTAAATTTTTCAATGTCTAATTACTTCCTTCCTTTTGCCCATGAGGAAACAGGTTTAATATTGTAGAGGTTTGAATAAGAATGACCCCCATAGGCTCAGAGATTTGAATGCTTGGTCACTATCAAGTGACACTATTCAGAGGTGTGGCTTTGTTGGAGTGGGTAAAGCTTTGTTGGGGGAAGTGTGTCATTGTGAGTGGGTTTTGAGATTTCAAATGCTCAAGCAAGGCACAGTGTCTCCTACTTTTTCTGTTGTATTCCAATCCAGATGTAGAACTCTTAGTTCCTTCACTAGCACCATGTCTGTCTGTGTACCACTATGCTTACTGCCATGACAATAGTGGACTAAACCTCGGAAGATAATGGACTAAGTCCCAATTAAATGTTTTTTCTTTATAAGAGTTTTCATGCTCATGGTGTCCCTTCACAGCAATAGAATCCCTAACTAAGACAGGTATGGTATATTACCTTATTCAGAGTCCTAATGTTAGTGAGGACAGGAGTGAAGGCTTTGCCAAGTCTAGTTATCTCTGAACTCATTTTATCCACTAAATACTGAAGAATCCCAGCAGGTGCTTGCCAGGAGATTCTGTTGGTATAAACTTGTCCTTAGAATGATTTGCTACTTTCCAGAAAAGGTCAGGGGCACATGGAGGAAAGAGAACTAACATTTACTTAGTGTGTGCTCTGCACTTTCCCACGTTCTCACTCTTGTTACAGCAGCCCTGTGAAAATGGGTCATGGACCTTCTTCACTATAAAAATAATTGCAGCAACATGAAAGAGATTGGGACCTGCAATTACAGTTAAATTTACAAAATGAATTTCAAAAATGAAGATTAAAAAAAATTACAGTAACCATAAAAAATATCTTTAAGTTGAAAGTAAGAGACACACCACCAGGGAAATCCTGAATGGTGGGTGAATGAAAACAAAACATAAGTTAGAGGCTCCTCAAGAGCCTTGCTGATCCATCCATTCACAAGCTTGAAAGTGAATGGAAGTGTCTTTTCTCCTCTGGGCATGTGGCAAGTTCTCAGCTGCCCACAGAATCAATTTCTCCTTAGGCTCCAGTGCCACTCTCAGCTTTGAGGAAATGAATGCAACAGAGTCCTTCATTCATGGCAACAAATGCTTCACAGCAGATCACCTTCCCACCTGCCAGTCAAGGAGCCATACATCATAGGGCTCCATGGGGCTCTGTTCCCTTGTGAGCTTGTCTGAAGGTTCTAGCAGGGACATCGCTACTTACTGGGGAAAGTCACCTTCTATGACATAGCATGCAGCTTCTGGAGGGTGCACACAGCCTAGGGAAGGAAGGAGACACTTGCCCACTCAGGCTGAACAGCAGAATCGACCCTATCAAGGGGTGACAGTTGTCACAGCTAGATTGTGCTCATATTCCTTAGCTTCCTTTCTGAAGAGGGACTGCTGAGATTTACAGACTTTTGTGTCCTGGAATGACTGGCTCAGGGATACATTAATAGTGATAGAAACAGAGAAAGAGAAAGGTATTCCTCAAAATGGAAGTGGGATAGAGAACTGGGGTAGATTTGGGGCTCAAAACCTTGGACAAAAAGAGTCCAGATCCTTTACAGTTGATTTACTCGCATAGCCCTGCCTCCTTTTTCCAGGATTACACAGAGCCCTGGTTGGGGGAAGGGTCACTTTAAACTTTCTGCAAGCTGGATTCTTCCATATGTTAATAATGATGTCTTTCTCTTTATTCCCTGCTCTCCTGTCACAGTCTGAGGCTTCTGGCTTTCCCAGCAGGTGCCTGTCAGAAGGATCTGAGTGACCCAGCAAGCATTTGACTCTGGGCAAGGAAGAGACAGAGGAAAGAAGCTTTTGAAGGGAGCTTGTGTTTTCTTCCTTGCCTTTACACAATTGGTTAACTGCTTTCTACTACCAGTCAGTGTGAGTGAAAGTCCCTGGAAAGCAAAGTTGATAGTTATATTTAGAACCTCAATGATTGTGAAGAGGTTGGAATGCTGTAGGTCCAAAGACAAATCACCATTCATCTTGGCTATTTTTAGCCCCCTTCATAGCTGTTCCTTGTCCTCTTCTGTGTCTGACCTAACATTTTTGTAACTAACAGATGAAACCTTAACAGATCACTAGCTTCCACCAATATTACCAACTACAATCTGAAACCCACTACAGAGCCCTCCCTCTCCCTTTGCTGTACCCTACCTTCCTGGCATTTCCAACATGTTCGAAAAGTTCCCTCATTTATGTCTTTTTGTTCCCATACTATGAAACTTCATTAATGTGTTCACTCACTGTGATATCTGTTTTGGGTAGACTAGATCTGTGTTCCCAGGCCATGGCCCTTCAGTCCGAATCCAGAATACCCTATCTCTTAACAACCTTGAGTTGAAAGCTTATTTTTTTTTTGTTGATATCTCTATGACTTCAATTTATACCCCCCCCCAAAAAAAACCCCAAAAAACATAAAACTAAAATCTTTCTCCAGGTGGTCATGGTAGTGCTACCTTCAATCCCAGCACTCAGGAGGCAGAAGTAGGTGGATCTCTCTGAGTTTTAAGCCAGCCTCCTCTGTAGTGAGTTTCAGGACAGACAGGGCTGTGTAAGAGAGAGAGAGAAAACAAAAATCCCAAAGATACAAACAGTAAAACCAAAACAAAATCTTTTTTTAAATTTTTTATTAATTACACTTTATTCACTTTGTATTCTCCCTGTAGTTCCCTCTCCTCCCAATCCTTCCCTTCTTCCCCCTTCTCCATGCATGCCCCTCCCCAACTCAACTGATAGTGAGGTCTTCTTTTCCTTCCTTTTGATCCTAGTTTATTAGGTCTCATCAGAATGGCTGCATTGTTACCTTCTGTGGCCTGGTAAGGCTGCTCCCCACTCAGGGGGAGGTGATCAAAGGGCAGGCCAATAAGTTCATGTCAGAGACAGTCCCTGTTCCCATTACTATGGAACCCACTTCGACAGTGATTTGCCATGGGCTACATTTCTGCAGGGGTCCTAGGTTATCTCCATGCATGGTACTTGGTTGGAGTATCAGTCTCAGGAAAGACCCCTGTGCTCAGATTTTTTTGGTTCTGTTGCTGTCCTTGTGGAGCTCCTGTCCTCTCCAGATCTTACTATTTCCCACTTCTTTCATAAGATTCCCTGCACTCTGCCCAAAGGTTGGCCATAAGTCTCAGCATCTGCTTTGATACCCTGCTGGGCAGAACCTTTCAGAGGCCCTCTGTGGTAGGCTCCTGTCCTGTTCCCTCTTTTCTCCTTCTTCTGATGTCCATCCTCTTTGCCTTTCTGGATCAGGATTGAACACTTCAGCCAGATTCCTCCCTCTTCGTTAGTTCCTTTAGGTGTACAGATTTTAGCAGGTTTATCCTATATTATATGGCTATATGAGTGAGTATATACCATGTGTGTTTCTCTGCTTCTGAGATAGCTCACTCAGGATGATCTTTTCCAGTTCCCAATATTTGCCTGCAAATTTCATGATTTCCTTGTTTTTTATTGCTGAGTAATATTCCATTGTGTAGATGTACCACAATTTCTGTATCCATTCCTCAGTTGAGGGGCATCTGGATTGTTTCCAGCTTCTGGCTATTACAAATAAAGCTGCTACAAACATGGTTGAGCAAATGTCCTTATTGTGTACTTGACCTTTTTTTAGGATATATGCCTAAAAGTGGTGTAGCTGGATCTTGAGGAAGCACTATTCCTAGTTGTCTGAGGAAGCACCAGATTGCTTTTCAGAGTGGTTGTACAAGTTAACATTCCCACGAGCAGTGGAGGAGGATTCCCCTTTCTCCACAACCTCTCCAGCATGTGCTGTCACTTGAGTTTTTGAACTTAGCCATTCTGATGGGTGGAAGATGAAATCTCAGGGTCGTTTTGATTTGCATTTTCCTGATGACTAACGACAATGAGAATTTCTTGAAGCGTTTCTCTGCCATTCAATATGTCTCTATCGAGAATTCTCTGATAGCTCTGTTCCTCGTTTTTTAATTGGATTACTTGATTTGTTGCTTTTTAACTTCTTGAGTTCTTTATAATACAGGATATTAGCCCTCTGTCAGATATAGGGTTGGTGAAGATCCTTTCCCAATGTGTAGGTAGTTGTTTTGTTCTGAGGACAGTGTCCTTTGCTTTACAGAAGCTTTTCAGTTTCATGAGGTCCCATTTATTGATTGGTGATCTTAGAGTCTGTGCTGTTGGTGTTCTGTTCAAGAAGTTGTCTCCTGTGCCAATGAGTTCCAGGCTCTTCCCCACTTTTTCTTCTAAGTGGTTTAGTGTGTCTGGTTTTATATTGAGGTCTTTGATCCACTTGGACTTTAGTTTTGTGCAGGGTGATAAGTATGGATCTATTTGCATTTTTCTATATGTAGACATCCAGTTAGACCAGCACCATTTGTTGAAGATGTTATCTTTTTTCCATTATATGGTTTTGGCATCTTTGTCAAAGATGAGGTGTCCATAAGTGTGTGGGTTTATTTCAGGGTCTTCTATTCGATTCCATTGATTCACCAGTTAGTTTCTATGCCAGTACCATGCAGTTTTTGTTGCTCTATAGTACAGCTTGAGATCAGGGATGGAGATACCTCCAGAGGATGTTTTATTGTAAAGGATTGTTTTAGCAATTCTGGGTTTCTTGTTATTCCACATGAAGTTGAGACTTTTTCTTTCAAGGTCTGTAAAGAATTGTATTGGTATTTTGATGGGAATTACATTGAATCTGTAGATTGCCTTTGGTAAGATGGCCATTTTTACTATGTTAATTCAGCCAAACCATGAGCATGGGAGATCTTTCCATTTTTTGATATCTTCTTCTAATTCTTTCTTCAGAGACTGGAAATCTTTTTCATAAAAGTCTTTGACTTTCTTGGTTACGGTCATATCAAGGTACTTTATGTCCTCTGTGGCTATTGTGAAGGGTGTTGTTTCCCTAATTTCTTTCTTAGCCCTTTTGTCTTTTGTATACAGGAGGGCTATTGATTTTTTTGAGTTAATTTTATATCCAGCCACTTTGCTGAAGGTGTTTAACAGCTGTAGGGGCTCTCTGCTAGAATTTTTGGGATCTCCTTAGATACTCAAAAAGCATTTGACAAAATCCAACATCCATTTATGTTTAAAGTATTGGAGAGATCAGAAATGCAAGGCACATGCCTGAACATAGTAAAGACAATATACAACAAGCCTATAGCCAACATCAAACTAAAGGGAGAGAAACTTAAATCAATCCCACTGAAATCAGGGACAAGGCAAGTCTGCCCACTCTCTCCATACCTCTTCAACATAGTTCTTGAAGTCCTAGCTATAGCAATACAACAATTAAAGGAGATCAAGAGGATACAAGTTGGAAAGGAAGAAGTCCAAGTATCACTACTTGCAGATGATATGATAGTATACCTGAGTGACCCCCAAATTTTACCCCAACTTTCTTGTTCTCTATTCCCCCCAAACTAATGTGATTAAATGGGGCCGAACTGGCCACCAGGGATACCAATAACATCTTGAAAATTTACTGATTATAAAATCCAGTATCTCCAAAGAAAATTGTCTTATTTATCACATCTCCCAGAAAGCTGGTCCAGGACAAGCCAGTGAGCAGAGAAAGGCAGATAAGGGAAAACCTCACACACTATGGCAGCAGAGACTCTCTGCTTTAACTTCTAGCAATTAATTTTCTTTGTCTTTGGTAAATGACAGCAGAAGCAAGACATCTCTGAAGTGAAAAAGGAAGGGCACCTTGGCTCCTGTTAAGGACATGATGCAGTTTGGCAAAGTGTTGGTATTACATTCTTGCGGAATGTATATAATTTCCCCTTATTCATTCAAATGCTGATTTCTCTACCCCACTATCTGCTTTCAGTAAGGACATTGCATTGTGATGTTTATTCTAAGCATCACCTGTCTCAAATTTGTGTAAACATGCTACCATTTGTTCTCTGTGTTTTCATAAAACAACCAGCCAGTGCTGTGCAATGGAGAGAATAGGGTGGGGTATCCTGGACCAGAGGGGAGGAGAAAGAAGCGAGTGGGAAGAGGAGAGAGCAGAGATCCACAAGAAAAGATTTGGAAATACAAGGAGAAATGAACCAGACCTCAGATATGACTAAAAGCAAATATAATGTTTGGAAATCAGAATGGGAGGAGGCTATGCGGACTTGGAGGTTTAGGATTGAGTAATCATTGCCCAGCATTGTGCTCGAGGTTAACTAAATACATCCTGGTCTCTGTGTGGTGATTTGGGAATATAGCTGGTTTAGGGATAACCACACACACACATACACACACACACACACACACACACACACACACATATATATATATATAAAGGAATAACCACTGTTTAACTGTTTAACTATAAGTTAAATCAATGATAAGTATTAATAACCCATAGCAAATGGCGTCCAACATGTGGCAGAATTTACAGTAATCTAGCATGAACTTACATAGAAAGTAAAACTGTAGTGCAGTTTTTAAATTCTGTCCTTAAAAAAAAACAAAGGAAGTTCCTAAGCTAGGAGTTCACAGATTTCTGATTAGACAGATCCCCGACAGAGCAGCAAGGCCTCCAGCAGACTGCAGGGGAAAAAAAAAAAAAAAAAAAAGATACTCAAACAAACACCACAGAGGCTGTTTCTTTAGGTAGAGAGAGAGGGGGGAAAAAAAGCGGCTCTTTAACAGGGAAGCTTCTCCTTCTCAAAGCCAGACTTTGCTTGCCAAGGCAGAAAGTTAAATCTTTTTGAGAAAGGGTTCTCCAGTCTGAGGAGCAAATATTTGTGGGCCCAATAACTTCCCAGAGTGAGGAATGGGGCAGGTTCCAGTAAGGAAGGCAGAAAAAATACCTCTCCTTAGGAGCAGGAGCCAGAGACAAACTGAAAATCCTCAAGCATCTGAACTTGTAGGGTCTAGAAGGGAAGCTGGGTCTGAGAAGGTAAAGTCCTTAGGGAAAGATTTTGAGATGAAAAAGATAATTTTCTATGTTGAAAATGGAGGAAGACACAATGTTTCTGGATACCATTTGAGTTTGTTTCTCTTTGCATACAAGTAATTTTTTCACTGATGATTTCAGTTTCGTATACCCTCTGCTCTCCAGTGGCTCTGGGTATTCCAAAGCCTAATCGTAGCCCTAGTCACAGAGTACAAAAGGAGGGGGAGGAGATCCTTATTGATGGTTAACTTTCATTGTCAGCCAGGTTGGATATGGAATCAACTAAGAGAGACACAGCTGGGAAGACCGGTGGGGACACTTCTAGGAAGGATTAACTGTGGGGAGAGACATGTCTCCAGAGTGGGGAGTAACATCTGGTGATCCCGGGAAAGGAGGTCCAGGAAGAAAGCAGTGCTGTGTGTTTCCTGCCTGGGCTTCTTGTGGAGTGCATCTGTCTATAATTTCTCCTCTGGCCACCACTGTTGTTTTTTCCTAATCAGCATGGACTGATGATGACTACCAATTTTTCTGGAATCCCCCAGTAGACCAATGACCACTGATCCTTCAGGAATCCTCCAGGTCTTTGGTGTCAGGCTGGGACTTCAGAGACATCCAGCCTCCAGGACAGAGCTACTGCTGAGCTCTGTGTCTGTACCTCTGGGGAAGCTGGGCTTGGGCTCCTTAGCCTGTATCACACAAAGCTAATCTAATAGATCCTCTTTTATAATACATGGTCATCCTACTGCTTCAATTCATTTAGAGAATTTGTAATACTACAATTATTTCTGACTACCATATTTTTTCTATGACCCTCCTGGACTGTTCTTCACACTTCTGAAAATAGAACATAGAGGCATTAACTTCTGTGTGCCCTGGTCTTTCTTTTAAGAATGTTTATTGTCACCTGGGCCTGGTGGTGCAGGCCTTTAATCCCAGCACTTGGGGAATCAGAGGCAGGTGGATCTCAGTGAGGCCAGCCTGATCTACAAAGGATAGCCAAGGCTACACAGAAAAACCCTGTTGCGAAAAAAAAAAAAAAAACTGTCTTTTTTATTCTCGTTATATTTGTGTTTTTATTCTCATACAAAATTTCATACTTGATTAAATCTGTATTGAGACCTGATTTCTTCTGTATGTTTCTTGCTCCTGGTCCCTCTCCATCTGCACTGGCTTCTTTCTGCCCTAATATACTAGGATGGCTAGCTTTAAATGCAAACTTAACACAATCTAGGATCACCTGGAAAGACAGTCTCAAAGAGGGATTGCCAATATTAGGTTGACCTGTGGGAATGTTTGTGTAGAACTCTCTTAACTAAGTTAATTGATGTGACCCATTCATTCCTGGACCTGGAGGCTTCATTTAGTGATGAGAGATGTCCAACTGAGGCTCTGTATCCCCTGTTATTTGGTGATTCCATTTCATCTTCAGATATGTATACATTTTAGGAAGTTTCTACTGCATTAGGTTTTCATATGACCCCTCAAATGGCCCTTAGTTTTAGCTGTACTTCCCTATATGCCATCCCTCATTACCTTCAACCCTCCCATTTGATACTCACCTTACAGTCCCCCATCCCCTCCAATCCATCCATTACTATCTATTCTATTTCCCCTTCCTACGGAAAGCCAGCTCCCTTTCTCCCCTCCAGTCTCCTATTCCAGACCTAACCTCTTGTGCTTATATGAATTGTACATTCATGGAAGACTTAACAGCTAATACCGATATATATGCAAATAGAGACCCTATTTGTCATTTGGGGTCTGAGTTACCTCACCAGAGAGATTTTTTTTCCTAGCTCCATTTACCTGAGAATTTCACTATTTCATTCTTTTTAATGGTTGAATAATAAATGTACCAAATTTCACTTACAGTTCAATGTGTAGCCCATCATGGTGGGAGAAGTCAAAGCAGTAGGTGTTTGTAGCAGCCTATCACATTGTATCCACAACCAGGAAAACAGATGGTATTGCTGCACAGACCCTTCTCTGTTCACACAGCCCAGGTCCCAGTCAGGCAATGCTGCCAGAGGAATACAGCCAAGATACAGCCCCCGACCACCAGGCATGATCTGAGGAGACGCATCTCCCAGAGAAATCTAGATTCTGGCAAGTGAACAACACTAACTACCATAAATAAGAATTAAGTACTCTTGCTCTCTTGGGTGTCCCTCTGTCCTTATCAGCCTCTGATCTACCTGGTGCTAGGCTTTCGGAACAGCAGCTTGTCTGGGTTCCTTCCCCCCCTGTTGGACAGAAGCACGGTTGAGGACAGTGGGAAGAAAGCCTTTGTGGGGATGGGGAGGGGTGAGTGGGTGGGTGGAAAGACAGCTATTCTCCAATGCTTCTCCATGTGGCCAGTGCCTGTGAGCCATAAGAGCCTTCTCAATTCCCCTTCACAGGACCTACTATTTTACAATGCTGTGGCTCCTTCACCCTGGTGAAGTACAGACACACCAAGTTTACAGATGAGTAGTAGAAGGCTTTCAAAAACTTCCACTAAGAATTCCCTTTGCTTCATTCAATATGTATTGACTCCTTACCCAGCACTGTGTTCCATGCTGAGAGAGCCTCAGCAGAGAGCTAGCTGATGTTTCCCAGGGAAGCCTAGCCTGCTCAGTGGGGAAACAAGATTAGAGCATCAGGATGGGCACACAGAAGAGGAATTGATTCAGAGCCACAAACAAATGGATAAAATCAGTGAGGGTTCATAGAAAATTCAGCAGGTTGGTGTGGAGGGACCACAGAGATCTGGATGAAAGAGAGGTATTGTGTTCAAGCTAGTTCTTATGATAGCTGGAAAGGATTTGGGGTAATGGAGAGGAAGAAGGCCTTCAAACGGGGACAGGAAAGACAGGGAGAGTGATCCTGCAGAGCATGTTAGCTGTGTGAAAGATAGTTACAGGTAGGAATGACTAGTAGAGAGAGAGCAGTTTGGCCCTGTGTAAGTTGATCTTCACAATGGCTTGACAGTAAAGACAATGTCACTACCAGCAAAACCAGCATTTGAAAATAATTAGGATAAATTGTAACAATATATCTGTTCTTGAGATTTCTTTTTCAAATTTTATTCTCTCTTGAATTTGTTCCTATGTATTCAAAGTAAAGTCTGTGTGAATTTGTATGTATGTTAGTGTGTGTGTGTGTGTGTGTGTGTGTGTGTGTGTGTGCATGAGAGGGTATGTGGGTCAGAGGTTAACCTCAGCTGTTATTTTTTTAGGCACCATCCACATTGTTTTTGGTACAGGATCTCTCACTGGACTGGAGCTTGCCAAGCTAGCTCTAGGCCAGGCTGGCTAGCCAGTGAGCCCCAGTGTCCACCTGTCTCTGCCTCAGTAGCACTGTGACTAGAAGCATGCATCACCACTCCTGGCTTTTTAATATGATTCTAGGGTTTGGACTCAGGTCCCTGTGAAAGCAATTTACTGACTGAGCACTTTCCAGACCAATAGGGAAATTTTTGCTATTTATTCTTCCATCTGTGCTCCTCAGGAAAGGGTGACCTGGGCCACTTTAAATGCCCAAGAGGATTCGTTGTTAGCATCAATTAGACACAAGTGGCTTAGGATTTCTGAATAAGTGAAAGTCTGAGTCAGTGGAGTTTAAGGATCTTTATTGATTTTTCTCAGAGTAGGTGGCACTGTCTTCGTCTTCACAGGAATAGGTGTATTTGGAAAGGGAAAAACACATTTCCAACCAAACCCAAACAGCAAAAGAAAGTTATGTAGAAGTGTTCAGAGTTTGGATTTTTATTTAAGTTTTTTAATTCATTTGAAGCTGATTATGTCTGTTCTGTTGTGCTGGTCACACTGGCAGCTTTGTCTACCATTTGAAGGGTTTAAAGCTTGCATTCTGGCCAGCTTGCTGCCAGCTGAGACTCTGGGCTTGATGGAAACCTGGAGTGAGCAACCAGGCCTGGGAAAAGCAGGTGCCTGCTTCCATGATGTTATCTGAAAGGTGTGGAGCTTTTTCTGTTCAGTCTCAGCGGGACTCAAACCTTGCCTACATTAGAATCACCAGGGAGTTTGGTTGATGACATTCAGACACACTTGTATTCTAGGCATAACTTTCTTTGAAGCTACCTAGAGCTCTTTTAAAGAGCCTGGATGGTAACAGGTTCAGTGAAAGACTATTGCAAAGCAAAGTGAAGAGAGATGGAGGAAGACCTGACAGTGAACTTTGTTTTCCACATGTATGTGCATCCCTACACCCATAAACACAAATATGTATGCATGTACATATAATACACATGCTTATCAATATGGGTATGTACACAGACATACACACAGATATACATAAGCACAAATATGGGCATACATAAGTAAACACACCCACACACACTTGAACACAAATATGTACATATTCACATGCACTCATGCACACAAATGCACACACACGCATACACACGTCCACATAGTGACTTAGAGGCTTCTGATGCACAGTCAGCGATAAGAACTACTGAAACATTATCTTCCTTCCTGGTTGATCCACATCTTATTTTATCCACTAGTTCAAACTTTGCTGCATTTCGGAGGCCATGCACTGCAGAGAGCTTTACATAGAAATTTCCAGAAGATGGCCCAACATTCATGTCCTCAGGCCTTACTCCAGTAACTTAATCATAGCCTGTGAATATCAGGCCCAGGAATCTGAATTTTAAAAAGCTCTAATTAATTCTCCTATGCTGGGCTTTAATCCTGCACTCAGCGAAGCAGAGGAAGATGGATCTCTGTGAGTTTGAAGCCATCCAGGTCTCTGTGACTATTGTTTATAAAACAGTGAGTTAAGGAATAACTGCCACTGTATTAATAATCAGCTTTAATTAAAATTAATAGAATAATTAATTCCATTTATAGTACTTCGTAATTAAAGTCATATATATATCTGAAGTTTTATATATCCTCAGTATAAAAGGTAATGCTGGGATCAGGTGTGCTCAGTAGTAAAGTACTTACTTAGCATGAGCAAAGAAAGTCCTGGGTGCAATCGCCAACACTTGTGAAAAAAAAAAGAGGAAAAAAAATTCCTTAAAGCAGGTTGTGGTAGAATATCTGTGATTCTACCTAACATCAAGGGAGGGGAGCTGTGAAGATGAGGACTGGAGGTTTTTCTCAGCTACTCAGTGAGTTCAAGGGCAGAGTATTTTATGTGAGACCCTGTCTCAAAAACAAATGAATAAAGGAATGAACGAATGAACAAACAAGTCATATGTACTTAAAACCTTTTGAAAGTTCAGAAAAGGAAAAATTGGACCAATAAGAATTTTGCCACAATGTAAAGGTAACTGTTGATGAATGTATGAATTTGGTTTTGCTTTTATTTTCTTAAAGCATAGATTTTCAAAAGGCTTTAAAAACCCTTCACAATCACATTACTGTAAAAATTGGATGTCTCAGGGTTTGTTTTCATAGCTTTACTTTAGTTATTGAATTCTATTTAAGAAGGGAACATGTGGACTTTGACTGTTGTGCTGTACTGTACCCCTACCCCAGAGCACCATGGGAAGATAGGGTGATTCTCATGCTTTAGTTCCCATTAAAATACTGGAAGTTGAAGGGGGATGATGGGCCTTTCAGTGACAAAACTCACTGCAGTTAATGAGAAGCCAGGCAGGCAAAGCTAATGGTTTAGTTCCCTGGGCTCCAGAACCGTGATTGCAAAAGAAAATTGTTATTTGTTCATTTAAGCTACAAAAATATATTGGTGAGGAGAAATTGGCTTCACCAGCTTAAAATGTAAAACGGCCTCATTTGCTGTGAGTTGAATCATTGATATAAACATCCAAAAATAGATACACACACATATATATATAATATATATGAATATCTATTTTTGGATATCTATTTTGTATATATGTATCTATTTTGGATATATGTATGTATATATATATACACTCATGTGTATATATATACACTCATATATATATGGCATGTTTATATATATACATGCATATATATATATATATAAATGTATATATACTCAGATTTTTGGTAACTTATTCACAGAGGTAAGGTGACTGGGAAGAAATCCTTTCAGTTACAAACAATAAATTAACAGGCTATATTGCTTGTGCATGCTAAATGACCACAGTGACTTGCTAGACTTGCTAGTGGTGCTTTGATATTCCTTTTTACTTGGGAGCTGGAACCTAATAATCCTAGCATCTCTATTTTCCAGAGCTGAAGAGAGAAGTTGGAGAAATACATTGGAATATATATATATATATATATATATATATATATATATATAAAATTTATATATAATTATATAATTTCTGTCTACCCATCTATCCATCTACCGCCATTCATCCATATCTATCTATCTGTCTGTCTGTCTGTCTATCTATCTGTGTATCCATCTATCATCTATCTATGGCATATGTGCATATGCATGTGAATGTTTTAACACAGCAGGTGTGATGATAAGAGGAATACTTTTGAGAACTGGTTATTTCTTCTGCCATGTAGGTTCCAGGGATTTAATTCAGGCCGTCAGGCTTGGCAAGAAGTAGTTCTACCCACTGAACCATCTTGCCAGCACAAATATTGATATTGTATGGCCTGCCACCTTGATAGGACAGATCTTACTCCCCACTGCACTTGGGAGTGGATGTTGTACCCTAAGGCAGTGAACACTGCTTGCTGCACTCAGCCACCAGTCTCTGGCAGACTCAAGCCTCACACACAGGTCAAGTCTTGTTCTGAAACTATTGTTCTTTCACTATGACTCACTTATTTTCTGTTCAAGGGAATTGTTGAGGTGTTTTTAATCTACCTGTATATGTGTGTGTTTGGACAGATGTAGATGCCAGAAAAAAACTTTGCGCTCGCCTCCTTTGAAACAGGATCTCTCATTGGCCTAAAACTCATGAATTAGTTTAGGCTGGCTGGGCAGTGAGCCCCAGGGATGTGTCTGTCTCTACCTACCAAGTGCTGATGTATAAGCTCCTATTGCTATGCCTAGTATTCTCACATGGGCTCTTGGTATCTGATGCAGGTCCTCATTCTTGAGGAGCAAACACCTTATGACTGAATCATCTTCACAGCCCCACTGAGTATTTTAAACCCCTTTCTTTCTCTGTGCATGTTTGTGCCAGATGTCAATATCTTTTCATGTAATTATGAAGGTTACTTTATGAAAAAGCACAGGGAAATCTTGAATGAGAAAGAAGCCCAGAGGCAAAGATGCTTATTTGTGTTAGCCAAAGTCACACCATTTTGTAAAGCTCTTTCGTTTTGATTAAAATTGTTTTGTAGAACTAAAGCAATCATCTGTCCAGATTCTCGCCTTTTCCACCTTTCTAGCTGACTTAGAGACAGCTTAACTGCAAGCAGAGACTATTGGCAGCTTATCAGTCTGTGGCATAGTCTCCCTTTCTGAGACCCGTTAAATAGGACTCCACATTCTTCCATAACTCTGAGCTCTCCTCAGAGTCCCCACCATACTGCTCTTTGTCTGTCTAAAGGTTGTATTAATAAGACTCTTCTAATAATTCTTGTTTCCCAAACATCATTTGTCTCAGTGCCCTCTGGAGTTCTAAGTGCAAGACCTTTCAGTTAGGATAATATGTTTCTTAAGGTCACAGATTAGTCAGGGAGGTCGTGAATAGATTCTCCTTTGTGGCTCTCAGCCTTTTATTTGTCTTGGAAGTTTTTTTTTTGTTGTTGTTGTTGTTGTTTTTTTTTTTTCTTTATCATCCAACTGTCCCTACACATGTTCTGGCCTGGTTAAAGTAATCAGATTTTTCTGGGAAAGCAGTCATGCAACACTTTCATTAATAATATTTGTAATCTATAAGAGTTGAGCTCATGAGGATTGAGAGCAGATTGCTGGTCACTGTTAAGTGGTATCATGGAGTGTAGTTGGTCTGGGAAAGGAATGCTGACATGTCATTATCTTTTGGGAATGAGGTTTGCTTGGAGAAAGGACCTTGAGACTTGAATGGGCCTAGAGGTGGGATGGAAAACATCAGAGAGAAAATAGTACCAGCATAGGTAAATCTTTCTTTTAAAACCCATAAAGGTGCTTCACTAAGGTCTGGAGATACAGCTCAGCAGTTATGAGCACTTGCTGCTCTTGCAGAAGACCTGACTTTGGTTCCTAGCATTCACATGAGATGGAATCGACATCTAGTAGAAACATGATCCGGGAGAGGACAGAGTTTAAAAGGCTCAGCAGGGCTGAGGAGGTATCATGACATACTATAACTCCTTTCCAGGGAAACTGACACCTTCTGTTGCCTTTGCCTGCATATATTTTTTCCAACACATGCACACTTTCTGTCTTTTAAAAAGTGAGACTAAGAGAGGGAGATAAAAACAATCGCCATAAAAGGGATGGTAGCGGGAGGTCAAGGATTTCTTCAGAGGTGTTCTGTAGACTGGCTTTCAGAAAAATCCCCAAACAAAGGAAATTCCTGTCTTTTTAACCTTTCATGCAGTGGTAGTAAGTTTAACATCATGTGATTTAGCTCAACATAGCATGCTTGAAAAAGAGGATGGAAGAGGCAGTATCACTTATTTAGAACTGTCAAGTCACAGCATGGAATGCTTCTTTACTGTCTGTCCTACAGTTTGTATCGCTGTGCTGAAGCACTGTAACCAAAAGCAAGTTGGGGAGAAAAGGCTCTATTTTGGCTTCTGCTTCCACATTGCTGTTCATGATCAAAGGAAGTCAGGACACAAACTCAAAGAGGGCAGGAACCTGGAAACAGAAGCTGATACAGAGGCGAAGGAGCAATTCTTCAGGGCTTGCTCAGTCACCTTTCTAATGGAACCCAGGACTGCCAGCCCAGGGATGGGCCCATCTGTAATAGGTGGAATTCTTCTATATCAATTATTACTTGTGGTACATTTACACAATGGAACACTACTCAGCAATTAAAAACAAGGAAATCACTCACGAAATTTGCATGCAAATGGTGGGCACTAGAAAAGATCATCCTGAGTGAGGTATCCCAGAAGCAGATAGACACACATGGCATATACTCACTAATAAGTGGATATTAGACACATTATATAGGCTAAACATACTAAAATCTGTACACCCAAAGAAACTAAGCAAGAAGGATAACTAGGTAAGATGATCAATCCACACACAGAAAGGCAAATGGAATCTTATGAAAGAAGGGGGAGATAGAAAGACCTGGAGGGGACTGGAGCGCCACAAAGAAAGCAGCAGAAACAAATAATCTGGGCCCAGGGGTCTTTTCTAAGACTGATACTCCAACCAAGGACCATTCATGGAGATAACCTACAACCCCTGCACGGATGTAGACCATGGCATCTCAGTCTCGAAGTGGGTTCCCTAGTAATGGGAACAAGGACTGTGTCTCACATGAACTCAATAGCTGGGTCTTTGATCACCCCCCCCCCCGAGTGGGGATCCGCCTGATCAGGCCACAGAGGAAGACAATGCAGCCAGTCATGATGAGACCTGATAGGCTAGGGTCAGAGGAAGGGGAGGAGGACCTCTCCTATCAGTTTGCTTGGGGAGTTGAATGGGAGGAGATGAGGGAGGGAGGAAGGGAGGGGTTGCGACGGGACGAGGGAGGGGGCTACAGCTGGGATCTGTAATTAATTAAAAAATAGATTAACTTAAAAGAAAAGCAAAGAAAAATGCTCTACAGGATTGCCTAATCTGATCTTGTTGAGGTATTTTCTCGATTGAGGATTCCTTCTCTCCGGTGACTCTAGCTTGTGTCGAGTTTATATAAAACTAGCCAGTATACTCTCTTCTTGGAGGTGTGGGATCTGTCTTCTTAGAGTGACTGGTTTCTTAACAGTTTCTAACAAGCAACTGCAGCTGGGAAGAGAAGAAGGGGGTGGAAATGGCTAGTTAACAGATGCTAGACTACAGTAATATTATTCATATAGTAATTATTAATGTAGGAATCTTAGGGAAGTGGGCTCAGAGGTTCTGTAGCATACAAGCTACTACAGATGAACATGTATATTTTGTGTTTGTGAGAAGCAAAAAGGAGGATTTGGGATATTGTTACCACACTGAAATGATGACCATTTGGGAAGATGTTTGTAATCACTCTGATTTGAACAGTTCATAATATGTGCATGCAAGAAAACATTATATGGTATACTGTGGTGCTTTAGTTTTTCTCCTTCAGCCATAGCATGATCATCCCACTGCAGTGGAGAAGAGATTTGTTGGCTTTGTAGCCATAACAACTAGTTGAGTAGAAATATACAGTGATAACTAGGTCTATGAGAATAGTGATGGAGCTATTGACATTCTCTAATGGAAGGAGGGAGAAGAGGGTCATAGGACCCTCACCAGAACTTTTACTCCCTCCTGTCTTAACCCAGCTTCAAGTGATCTTGGGAGAGTATGTAGGAACTGCATGATGCAGTGTCCATGAAATTGGGATTTTGCAATGTTAAAGTTGTTTTGTTCCTCTAAGTAGCCCTTCACACATACTCTGTAAGCAAGAACAATAAAATTATTAGTTTGCAAATTGTAGTTTGGTGAAATGGTTATCTTGGTCTGTTATCAGTGCCGTATCTGGGGTAAATAGATCCTTTCACTTGTTTGCTAAGAAAAATTAATGCAAAATATTCTACACTTAGTATGCTGGCTAGTTTTATGTCAACTTGACACAAGCTAGCGTCATTTTGGAAGAGGAAGCCTCAATTGAGAAAATGCCCTTACCAGATTTGCCTTTAGGCAAGCCTATGGTACATTCTCTTGATTGAAGATTGATGGGGTAGGAGGGCTCGCTGTGTGTTGTGCCACCCTTGGGCTGATGATCCTGGATTCTTTAAGAAGCAAGCTGAACAAGCCATGTGGAGCAAGCCGGTAAGCAGCACTCCGCCATGCCGCTGCACCAGCTTCTACTGCCAGGTTCCTGCCTTGAGCTCTTGCTCTGAGTTACCTCATTTATTGAGTGTGACCTGAGAATTGTAAGATAAGGTAAATCCTTTCCTCTCCAAGTTATTTTGGTTATGGTATTTTAGCACAGCAATAGAAACCTTAACAAAGATACCTATGTATTATTTTATGTGTCAATTTAAAGATAAGATACAAAGAACCACACAATCACTCCATGCCTGAATATTATATCTGCAGGCCCTGGTAACCATGCTAGTTGATGGCATCTATCCTGAGGGACAGTCTTACCTTTATCTTCAGATTCACAGGTATTCAGGGGTCCCTCACTAGGTATCAGTCAATTAATATTGTCATGAATCGATTTAACACTTCAAGATGAAGAATCACTATGATTCTCAGGAAATGTATAGCTTATAATAACATCTTAGTGATCATGAACCTCTGAAAGACCAGTGGTTTCAAACACTTTAGTGAATGTCTGGCACACAGGGATATCAGTAGATAATTAAGGCTTTTATTTATTTATTTATTTTTAGGGACAAAGCCACTTTTATTTGTTAGTCTTACATTGATCATATTTATCTATTCACAGCCAAGACACTTTTGAAAAAGAAATTTAAAACAAAGCATTTGCTCTCTATATGGACATTCAGGTTAGGACCCACATTTCCCATTCTTGCTCCACTCAGATTCTCTCTTGGTCAGTTCAATTCTTTGACCCACAATTTGTAGAATTTAAGGATCTTTAGGCAGAAGTTATATCAGATGCTGTAGTGGAACTTTTCTTTTTGGCCTTTGCTTCTGAGCTTCTAAGTATTCTTCCAAAAGATCCTGCTTCCTCCTCAGTTAGGACACAGTTTCTGTAGGTCGTGACTGAGGATCTAATACAACAGTGTCATTTCTGCACCATTCTTTGACTTACTATTTACTCACAGCATTGTTGAGAACTTCCCATGTACTAACTGAAAGATATATAAGCAGATGTCTCTTCCTGATACCTTTGGAGAGATATCCATGTTCAATGCAGCTCTCCTCATTTACCCTGAGCAGACTGCCAGGGGTTACAGGATCTGACATGGAACACAGAGGGTTTTTATAAGTCAGGACTATGAGATTATAGCCACATCCACATTATTTTTGTGGAAAAAAAAAAGAAATTGGAACCACCCACTCCTTCAGGCTTTCACACTCTTTCGACAATTTCAAAAACAATCCATGAACCTTAGGGCATGTATATGCGGTATAGCTTTTTCCTTTCGAGATGAGAATTTTGTAGTCTTTAATTTTCTGAATTTTAGCCAGTTGTGAGTTACCATATTTGATTAAGGCTTTTAAATACATACATCCATACTCACACACTTTAAGGTCTTCACACTTGTGGAAGGATGTCATTTAAGACTAAATAGGTAATTGAAACTTTTGAAGCTCAAGAAATAAATAAAACACAAAATCTCAGGAAGTTCCTGAAAGAAGATTCACAAGGCTATCTAAGAAGTAGCAATTGCTCGAGCAAAGAGACGTTCTGTCCAGCTGAGCTTCCTGTAAGTGGTGCAGGGAGCTCCAGGGATGCAGCTCTTGGGAACTGTCATTCGTGCTGGGCTGGGCTGTTCACTGATGCAGCTGTCTTTGAGATGTCCATGCTCTTGTATGTAACCCCTTGCTGTAGTCCTGTGTCCCTGGCAAACATTGGCTCGTTCAGCTAGACTTGGGTGGAATTGTTTCTTTGGTCTGTTGTTGGTGTCTTGCTTTGTTTGAAAACACATTTGTTCATATCTCCCCAGGAAAATTCACTAAGTGCAGCCCTGTCCAAGCAGGAACTCTGGAGTCAGGGCTTACAGATGTGTTTGGACCAGTGTTTCAGCTGATTCTCCTGCAGGCTCACAAAGTGTGAGGTGAAAACTCACCTTCAAATTTGGCCAGAGAAACAGAGGGTAGCAGACTAGGCAGCTGCTCTTTCTTCCTCTGTCATGTGAAACATCACTGCAGGTGAGATGTCACTGAATCAGTGTGGAGGAGAAGATCTTGTCTTTGGTGAATCTCTCTCTATGGTACATCTATCTGTATCTTATACATGGTGAAGTACATTTAACATAGTGTATCATATGTTATAATAACATACAATGCAATTGCATATTATAGTGACACTGGTACACACATTCATATACACGTATATGCAGGTGTGATGGCTAATAGTGTTTGTCAGTATGGAAGGACCTAGAGTAACTGGAGGACAAGCCTCTGGGTGTGTCTAATTGCAGCGGAAAGACACACCTTAACCGTCCATAGCACCATTCCCTAGGCGGGGGCCCAGGCTGGATGAAAATATATTGAGCAATTGCATTTGTCTGTCTCTACTTTCTGACTTGATGGGAACATAGCATTAGAGTCCTTGTGCCCACAGATCTCCACAGAAACTAGAAATGTTGGACACATAGGATTGTCTTCCTAATAGGAAAGACAAAAAAAAAATCTATTCTTTCATCCAGAAAGCTGAGAATTGGAAATGATTAACTGTTTGCTGTTCTGCATTATCTTTTGAGCCAGGCCATATCAAGCTCTTACAACCAGGATCAGAGGTGGCTATTATTCTAAATGACCCATATAGCTAGAGGCTCCCTGAGCTCCCACAACCAGGACCACAGGTGGCTAATAGCCCAAATGTCCTCTATGCTCTCTGTATGACCAGGCCAGACCCTTAGGTCCTTAAGCTAGTATAGGTAGCCTATCACCAGAACCCATCTTCTTGGATGAAATGACATGTACCCTGACTTGAGTGTCAATGTAATTATGCTTCTTTGTATGCCTGGGATTGTGTTACAGCAGAAATCTCTTTTCCTCAAATTGTACTGAGCTTAAATACATTGGGAATAAACTGACTGTTGTTAGACTACCTGTAGTCAGTCTGCACTGGGTTTTCTTATCTCTTTTCGTGGTTCACTTCCTTGTATAACATCTCCGGAGACCTGTGGAGGTACGTGTGCAGCATAAAGTTATTACGTAGACCTGTATATGTGCTATGGTTATACGTGTGCAGCATAGAGTTATTACATAAACCTGTATGTACGGTGTGGATGTATTTGCGCAGCATAGAGTTATTATATAGGCCTGCCTATGTGCTTAGATAAAGACTCTCCTTGACTAACTTTCAGTTAGGATCCTGTTTCAACTACCCCCGACACTGGCCTTTGTCCTTGGCCTGTCTAGTCAGATTTTAGCAAGGGCATTGCTGAAGCAGTTCTTTAAGAAGTATCTGCCATGGCTTTATTATCTCTTGCTTGTCTTCAGCAAGAATTCTTACAGTTGCTTTCGCCAGAGTTCCTGCTGTCCTGACATTTCCTCTTAGTGGCACTGTACCACGGTTCCCTGCTCTGCAACCTACTATAAGTTCCTGCTTGCTCTTACTGTGTTTGGGGAGAAGCCTAGGTTTCTTTTTTTTTTTTTTTTCCCCTATAAATGCCACTGCAGCAGTCTTTTCTTGAAGGAGACATTCCTAGTTTTAAAAAGTGAGGAATTAAAATAATATATATAGTCATAAAAGACTCACAGTCTTCTAACACTAAAGATAAATATATATGTACTTTCTTGAGTTTTAATTTGTAATTGTTTTATTCTCAGCAGAGTTAAATACTTTCCTATGTTTCTTGAATACATTATTGTAACTTCACTTTCCACACTCCTCATGTTTTTTTGTGATTTTTATGAGCCTCTATCAGTTTTATATTTAACCAACTAACCATGTGTACTTCACTTTTACCATATGGACTTTCAGTAGGCTGTGCTGGTTTTCTTTTCTGTGCTTAGAATTTTCTTCCTTTGTGTGCTTACATAACCCTGCTTCTGTTTTCACTTTAACTTCTATTTAACGGCTATTTAGCTTCTTAAATATTTACTGTCTTAATCTCTTCATTTAATTTTCAGATTCTCTAACTTTTTAGCTTTTATTTTGACAAGTAAGTAAAATCTTAGAAACATGGAAACTCAAATACAATAAGTGGTTCTTTTTAAAAGGATTTTCTTTGAAAAGTAAATACTTCGTGCAAATGAAATTTTCCAGTGTCTGTGATTTTCAAATTTGTGAATTTTAGTTCTCTTTCATACTTAGAATAGGTATGCATGGAGAGAACAAGCTACATATTAGAAGTGTTCTTTTCTTTCACTTGAAAAATATTATTATTATTATCATCATCGTCGTCATTTATTACAATTTATTTAATTTGTATCCCAGCTGTGGCCCTCTCCCTAGTCTCCTCCCAATCCCACCATCCCTCTTTTCCCTTTATGTCCCTCCCCTAGTCCATGATAGAGGAGTTCTTCTCCCCCTTCCCTCTGACCCTAGCCTATCAGGTCTCATCAGGACTGGTTGCATTGTCTTCCTCTGTGGCCTGGCAATGGTGATAGCTTCTTGCTCAAATGACAATGCTGATGCAGTGTTCATCCCCTTGACATCAGAATTGAGATACTGCTGAGAAGCACCAAGGCAGTGCCATATTGCATATTAAGAGACTAGAATGTTTGCTGGCTCTCACAGGAACAGTTTGGAAGACTGCTATCCTTCTGTGTATCCAGTTGTTCAATCTGCTTTTAGGAGAACAGTGTAACAGTCAACCTTACTTGTCTTGGCTCTCCCAAGTAATCATCTTTTATAAACTAAGCTAATGAGTGCTGTGATCTAAAGTTACGTATTCTTCCTACGCCCCTGACTGAACAGTAACACATATTTGTGTGTGTGTGTGTGTGTGTGTGTGTTATGATAGTCATCTCCTGGAATTCAGTCTTATGAAATGAATATCCACTCCATTGTAAATCTCTTGTTAAAGATTTCTGCAAGCCAGGCAGGGTAGCATACACCTACAATCCCAGCCCTCGGGAGGGAGGCAGAGGCAGGCAGATCTCTGTGGGTTCCAGGCCAGCCTGGTTTACAAATCAAGTCCAAGATAGGCAAGGCTACACAAAGAAACTTCGTCTCGAAAAAAAAAAAAAAGATTTTTGCAAACTATGCCTCATTTATTCCTTAGGTGATGCTTTCTGTGCTGTTCAGTGAAAAATAGAGCAAAGCATTCTATTAGCAACATGCACAGATATACAGACACCCAGCCAGGGACAGATAAACCCATAAGGCAGCATTCAGCAGACACTGATTCAGAAAGCTGTGTTTCTATTATTATTAATATGTTAAACATCCTTGCTTTGCTCTAAATATTTTGGGGGGTGGGGGAGTAATGGCCACATGTACAGCCACTAGTAGATCCAGTCCTTCTGCCTTGACAGCACTAAATTTCTGTGTAGCATAGGACCTGACCAGAACACAGAGCTATTTAATGCATGGATCCAAGAAACACACTGATGAATCACTGGGCCATTTTCTCTGCAACAGCTTGCTCACTGCAGGCTGTGGGGCCACAGGGAGGTGCTTCTCTCCTTAACCCAGTTCTTCCTTTTGTGCAGTTCTCCAGGTCTCTCCTGTGATGGACAGAATGTATCTCCTCCCAAGTTCCCTCTGTCCCCCACCACCAACAGTATCAGTTTCCTTTGCTTCTGAAGAACAATTCACACCAGGGGTCAGGTAGAGTGAGCAAGCAGCCAGGGTTTATTTTTAACTCACTGAAGTGAAGTGGAAAGTATACTGTAAGGAGTGCAGGGTGGACCCAGCAAAACAGCCATGGCAAGTGGCTGCCTCTAGTATCTGGACCTACCATACAAGTCTTGGCCTACTGTTTCTCCTCTTCTTTAAACCTTGAATAGACAAATATCTTAGAAGCTGTCCTTACCCACAATTCAGTCTGTTACATTTAGACATATGTAGAGGCAGAAATGAGCATAAAGTTGAAATTTCCCACAAGACTGAGAAGTTTACTGGGAATAAGGGCAATGGTGGCTCAACTGTGCTCATGAAGGAGGGGCTCCCTGGGAGCTACCTGGAGTTGGCTCTGCCATTTTCTCACAGTCCCATCTTTCCTCTAGTTATCTTGGAACCCTCATGTTTATCTTCCCCAGCACTCCCAAATTTACCTAAAAATATTTTAACTTTTATGTGTGTGTGCATGTGTTTGTGGATGCATGCCTGTGTGTGTGTGTGTGTGTGTGTGTGTGTGTGTGTCCACGTGTCCACAGAGGCCAGAATAAATCATCCTATACACTGAAGCTAGAGTTGCAGGAAGTTGTAGGTAGTTGTGTGCCCACCAATATGTAGGCCGGAAACCTGGTGAGCTGTCTCTAAGGGAAATAGGCGCTTTTAACCTCTGAGCCATCATCTGTCCAGGACCAAAGCCCTAATCTTTTTAAACTTAGCATTAGTTTTAATGGCAACATCACCCATCACAGCTAATGGTAGTAAAGGGAATGTGAGGCATAGAGAAAGTAGGAAGGGAGGAATGGAGAGTACTGACCAGCAAGAGGAATGGGGAAGGAACATTAGACATTTTTAGATGATCAAGAGGAGGGGGGATGGGCAACAGAACCTTCCAGGATGGCATTTGGGCATTTGTAGTTAAAAATCTCTGGAGACCAGTGGGAAGCCAAGGAAGAAAAAGAAAACTGCTTGACACTCACTCAGCAGCTACAGAGGGGGAGGAGACGCCTCTAGGGCTTTGGAGCCCAGAGACTGTATTCCTTCCACCCAAGAAGAAACACTTGCATGGCTGCACTAGCTCCTTCTCTGGCAATTTTAGGTACTCCACAGATGTTTCATTAACGCAAAAGGAAGAATTATTGCCTGTGATTAAAGCATTAGCACCTTCATGTTATTTTTATGCTTGTGAATAATTCAGTTTTCATCTTAATGTTGCATTAACATCGTTGTGAATTCCATTTATTTCCTTTTTATTTCAAGGAAAAGTGATATCCAAATACTTGCACTGTCTCAAAATTGCAAATTGGGCTCTGATGCAGGAACAAGTTGCTATGGTTTGGGGGTGGAAGGATTTGCCTGATTTCTCACAGAAATACCTTTCCACAGGATGGAGCTCAAGGGTCTTGAGGCAGTGGTCAGACTTAGGGCCTTTACTTGGGCTGCATAATGCAGCTCAGATAGGTGGGTAACAAGGTACAAAGTGACAAGTTCACTCCTGGATCATCTTTCTCTTGATGGGATGGGAGCTCTAAGATGTGGCTGAGATGGTAGAAACCATCATCTGCTCTAAGATGAGGTCCTGCTGCCTCTGAGACATTTCCCTGGACACTACAGACAGGTGCTTGAACTGCTTCTGCCCACAGCTCCATGTGAAATGCAAGTAGAGAGCTGCTTTGCCCCAGAGGCCTTGGGAACCCTGTGAAAAACTGTAACTAGGAGCTCCCAAAGTGGTTTCCATGTCAGGGAAAACCATATGCAGGCAGTTGAAAGAGAATTCCTTGGGCTGCTGAATGAGGGGCCTAAGAAGGTATCCCAGGAGTTTCCAACCGTTGACATTATAGTTCCAACATTTCCACTTTACAGTGCTGTGTTAGGCTGCACTTTCAGCTCTCTACCTTTCTGTGGCTTGCATGCTGTGGATGAGACAAGCCTGCCAGTCTAGGAGGGAGTGAAGCTGGCGAGTGACTTTCAAGGGCCAGAGGACTTGAGGGATACGACAAGCTCAACTGAGGATGTAATTATGTGACCACAGAAAGATATAATGCCCCAAGTAAAACTAAACTAATTGAAATGTCAGCACCATCAACTTTTCTTCACACAAAGCTGGTGTCCCATCTGCCTCCTGAGAGCCTGGCTGGAAAACATTGCCACAAAGTGCTTTTTCTTAATTGGATAAGACACCGATTCAGACAAGGCCTTTCCAGCGTGGATTAAACACAAACAAAGTTACTTAACCTAGGTTGTTTGCTGAAGGCAATGCCTTTGAAGAGGTTATTGGAAGAGGCAGGATTTGTCTTTACCTCACTGGCTTCACCTAATCAAAAATCAAACCGTGTTGATGCCTTCATCCACAGAGCCTGAGGGGAGCCAGGCTATAAGCTTAAAGACACCTTTTAGTCAGATGCCTCCTAGACCTCCAAGGAGCTGTGGGAGAGAGGGAGTCCAGAGAGAAGGAGAAGATATAGAGAGAAGAGGAGCAGCAAGAGGAAGAGAAAGGGAAAGGAAAAATATGTGAGAGAGGAGGAGTGATAGAGGCAAGAAAAGAAAGGAGGAGAGGAGAGAGAGAATGTGATGGGAGAGGAGGAGAGAGAAGAAAATGGGAGGAGGTAGAGGGGAGAGGAAGAAGGGATAGAAGAGAAGGTCCCATCTGCTGTCTCATATCCCACAGGCTTCACCCCTTGTAACCATCATGCTGGGGGGTAGGCATCAACAGGTAAATTTGGAACAAATACAGACACACTCCAAGTGCAGCTCCTGGGGTTTCTGAACACCCATCCACCCATGACAAAATGAAACTGTAGAAAGGAACATGGATTTTTCACTCCCTGAGTTATTTATCCACTAACAGGAAACAAGGCTCTGCCATATGCCAGGAGGTGTATGGTACTTCATTCAACTAGCAGTAAATGTAAAATACAACATTTAGATTTAATAAGGAAGGGCAAAGACACCAACATGGATCCTACCCTTGAGATTCATAGCTGGGTCCTACTTCTTGTGGTGTTCTCTGCTTCCTGATCGTCCCAAGAACAACTGATCTACTGCACTCTTGCCTTGCCTTCCTTGCCGTCTTAGTTTCATTTGTAATGAAACATCTGACAAAAACCACCTTAGGGAAGAAAGAGGTCATTCATCTTACAGTTTCCAGGGGAAGTCAAAGCAGGAACTCGGAGCCATACACTCACAGCTAAGAGCAACAAGGGAAGAAATGCTTGCTTGCTGTTCAGCTGGCTCTCTTCACTCTTATACAACCAGAGTCCCGTCCATGAAAGATGGTGTCCACATTCTAATCTCAATTAATAAGACTATTATTAACCTATAGTCATGGTGCAGACCAACTTGATGTTGACAGTTCCTCAAATGAGATCTCCACAGGTGATGGAAAACTGACAAACACTAACTACTATGCTTGCCACAGGGACTCTCTATGATCTAAAGTAAGCCTTTCCTCCTCTGGGTTGTTCTTGTTCCTTGCCAGGTATTTGCTTGAAGTGCTAAGAAAAATAATAACCAACTGGGGAAATCTGTCCACAGTAATTCAAAATCAGCCTTTGAACCCTATTTTTTTTTTTTTTTTATTCTGTCTCCCATCTCTTCCTCCAGGCCTGCTTCCCCTGGTGCTGAGCTCTTTCTGGGAGCTTGGGAAGGTGACTGCTCTCCATCTTGGATGTCTAGGGCAGAAGTGGAGGCTTGAGTGATGGAGTGGATAGTGGTCCATCCTGCTACTGGGTGAGTCTGAAAGTAGCTGACATGCCACCCTGTGCATTCCAGGAGTGTCCTAAGGCTAGCAGGGCTCTCTGAGGAACATGCAACCACAGTACTTTCTTTTGCCAGGTGATCTAGAATGGAACTCAAGGTGCTTTGGCTTGGGCATCTCAGTGTTAAGTGTTGGGGAAATAATTGGATGGACTCTGTTAAACTTCAGTATGAAGGGTGAGCAGAGGGTGTTGGGGTGTGACCGCCTTGAAGGAGATAGAGCTGAGGCAAGTGACCAAGTCAGAACAGATCACACGTTGGATATAACCACATTGTTCAGGGAACAGACTTTGAAGTTGAGATATGTGGAATTTTGGACATGTCGTCTTAGCAACAAAAGCCTTAGTTGTTCAGATTACAGCATCAGAAATCACTACACAAGACAGAGCAGAATACAGAGTAACTTATTTTCTTACTTATGGTTCTCATTGTTGTAACAAATACCTGACAAGAGCAGCATACTTATCTTGGATTATGGTTCTGAGTTTCTGTCCATCATGGTGGGGTTGCCTGGCAACAGCAACACAAATTGGCTGGTCATGCTGCATCCACAGGCAGGAAGTAGAGCGAGACTATTACTTACTGCTTTTAGTTCAACTCAGGACCCAGCCTGTGAGATCACACTATCTGCATTTAGGTTGGGCCCCTACCTCAATTCACCCACTCTAGAAGCCCCTTTCCTGATGTGCCCAGAGGTTTATCTCCTAGCTGCTTCTACATCCTGTCATGTGGATGGTCAAGATTAGCCACAGATAAGCTGTGTACTTGACGCAGGTCTAAAGCACAGCCTGACCTGAAGCAGCAGGGATATGCCCTGTACAGACACCAGAAACAAAATGCAACATGGAGTGTCTACCATTGAGGGTGTGCCAGGACATGGTGAATTGCTTAATGTCAAGAGCATTGAGAGGAAGAAACCAGCCAGACTGGTGCTTGCGGAACAACAGTTGATGGACTGTGGGTTCTCTGGGTACTGATTCTGGAACAGAGCCCAGCCAGCCACTCTGACCCACAGACCCATAGACCCACATGAATGTGTAGCATTTGGGATGGAGTAAGCTTTTATGAGGGGAGTGTGGATGGAAGGGTCTCCACTGAATCTTCTATAATTGCTTTTTATTAGCCAGCACTTTACAGTGTGAGAGGTATTGAATTAGACTTCCATTAGCTTCTACACCCTAGGGAAGAAGGATGCTTTCCTGAGTCCTTGCAGACAGAGCCAAAAGGAATAACAAAACCCTGACAAATGCTAGCCTTGCTCAGTAGGGGGTGCTGACATTCAGTCATTTTCCTTAGCAAAGAGACCATACAAAGACACGGGAACCAGATATCCCTCACTGTCTTTAAAATAGTCCCCAGGACCAAGACTGTTTCATGCATTTGAAGAGGAAAATATTATCTTTGTACTTTTCTTCCCCAGACCTGAGATCACTGTGCATAGCTATGACTGAACAAGAATTTTTGTTGTCTGAAAAGCCAACCATTTCAGAGTCAGCTTTGTTAGACTTGGTGTAATCCTGAATCTCTGGGGGCTGCTTAGCCAGTAAATGACTCTGGAACGCCTCTCTCTGTCTCTGTCTCTGTCTCTGTCTCTGTCTCTGTCTCTCCCTCTCTCTGTTCTGCTCCAGCAGTGATTTGAAAGACACCTTTAACCTAGTGCTGGGGTGGCAGAGACAAGAGAGTCCCTGGGGCTCTCTGGTTAGCCTGTACAGACTATTTGATTTGTTTTGGTCCATGAGAGACTCTCTTATGCACCTAGACATCTGTGAATACACACACTCACACACACACACACACACACACACACACACACACACACACACACACTGAGAGAGAGAGAGAGAGAGAGAGAGAGAGAGAGAGAGAGAGAGAGAGAGAGAGAAACCAAGAAAAGACACTAGGCTTCTAGGTACAATGCAAGCCTCAGTAGGCAAAGGCCTGGGCCTGGGCAGGGTTTCTGTGGACAGTTACACAGGCTGCACTGCCCAAGGATGTCACACTTAAGAGCACCATGGTTGTCAAAGTGACCACAGACTTACAACTCTATCCTGACAATTACGAAAAGTAGAAATCAAGTTTCCCATCACCATAAATTAGAAAATAATGGTTTTTGACTGAATAGAGCACGGGTGTCTCAAGAAGGGGAGAGCATCACCCTGCACTGGGGAGGCTGGATGTGTTGACTGGTCAGTTGGTGAGGAGGGACTTGCAAGTGGCTGGGGTTATTATTGGCACACTCCAGTCTTGTTTCTGAAAGGTTAGAGTTAATTCGGGCTGGGGCAGAATCACAAGACCACATTCCTTTCAGAACAGAGGGCTATCCCCGAGGCTGGGGCAGAATCACAAGACCACATTCCTTTCAGATAATGGGCCAGAAGCAGTCCCCACCCAGATAAACCTCAAGGTATGACTGGAGTCACATGGCCCCTAAGAACTAGAGGTCAGGTGTCTCCCAGCTAGGCCCTACCATTAGCAGTCTTGGCGTCTAAGAAGAGACCAATCATTTTCAAGGTCAGCTTCCCTAGAGACTACCACTTGTGTTTTGTTCCTCTTACCCAATCCTGTAATGCCAAGGCTTGTACTACCCCACTGGCATATTTGTTCCTTTAAAAACCTTGATCTTCCAGAGCTGGGGGGTTGCTTGCCCAAATGTCTTTGTAAAGGGCAGCCACCTGGGCTCGAGCTTGTAATAAAAAGACCCTCGTATGTTTTACAACGGAGTTGATTCCTGTAGGTCTTTTGGGGGCTCTCGAACTGAGTGTAACAGTTTCCTGGTGCAATCCCGTAAGATTCAGCTTCCTACCTCCCTTAGAATAGCAAGACCACAGCTTTCATCAATACACAAGGTTCTTCCTTTATGAGAACCCACAGATAGAAGGGGACAAGACAAAAGAGGTACATCCATGGCAGCTGTATTAGCTATTTTTTTTTTTCTATGACCAAATAGCTTTGGCCAACTGTGCGTGCACACGTACTGAGCTGTAAGGGATTCCAGACAAAGGCTGTCCTCTTGACTTCCTAGGACATCTTGGATCTGAACCTCTTCCTGTCTGGATGTATAGCTGGGAAGCAGGGGTAGGAGGGTGTGGTCAGCCAACCCAAGACACTGTGGGTATTCTTAGGGGGAGTTTGTTGTTGGATATTTGATCACACTGTGAACGCTGATATTGTGTTATTTACTGGAGAAACCTGTTTTTAGTGGTGGTCTGGCTCAGCCTTAGCGCACACCTTTGCTCCAAGAGCTTTCTGCTAGAATATTGTAAACAGGATTAAATAAAGTCAAACATAGGTCAAGAGGTTGAGCAAGCAACCAGTTGACTGGAGGTGAACTTAAGAAAATTAAGGAAAAAAAAAAAAAACATAAAGACTAAGAGAAAGTCAGAAGGAGAGATAGAGAAAGACACAGGAAGTAGAACAGAGGGACACTCAATTTGAGGAAGGTTGAGAGTTGTAAGAGAAGAGAAAATTCTTTCTAGGATGTCAGCTGAGGAGGAAGGGCAGCTGAGTGCTTTGTTTTTGTTTTTGTTTTCCTCTCTGAGGTAGCAGGCTTCCCCCTCAGCATCTCACTCCTGAGTCTTTCTTGGTAAAATCTAATGACTGATATTTTGTTTAAGAAATAAACAAACAAACAAACAAAAACAAAAAACACAGGATCTGTGTTCTTCAGGGAAGATTGTTAACAAACAGGTTATCTTCCTTGGAGCCAACCTTCAGGTGAGCTGGGCTTCTTCTCCAGGTCACGTACTCAGTATCCACACAGCTTTTTATGGAAACAGACCCACTTCATTGACCATGAGATTCCTCACCCACTTCATTGACCATGAGATTCCTCAGACATCTATTCCTAGCCATCAGCCGACTTCTATGGCTTCAACTCAGGTACAGTGGGATATTAAGTTAAGGTAAAAGGTCATTTTTGAGGCATCTCACACAGATTGAGTGCTTGCAAAGTTTGGACCCAGTTTTGCTCAGGTCTCTTATTTCCTTCCATAGGCAGTTTTCATATGTGGCTCTCACTCATCTCCAAATGGGTAAAGCATTGCCGACACAGAACTGCTTCTTTGTGTATTTGTTTGCAGCTGAAATCCCAGAATAGGTCAGGTAATAGGAGAAAATGAAAGGAAGCCCCTATGGGAGGGTTATGACCCCAAATAGTCATTAAATGTCCCATTACTCAAGAGTCTCTTGACAAAATCTGAGGAGAACATTTGCAGTTTTTTTTTCCCATTGGGTTTAAAAATTTATTGATGTTTAATATTTTACAGGAGTAAAACAGAACATTAGATGAAATTTTTATACATGCTATTATAAGCAAAATGGAATATGAGACACATTTGCTGGGTACCAGAGGCTACCCCACACATGTCAGATCAGAAGGTGAAACAAACTCCTCTGCCTGTCAGTTTCCCTTAGGCTCTTTGAGCTCTAGAGAGGAGATGCCAGGGAATGGTGTGAGTTTGGTTGGACAGTAAGATTTGCTGATGGAGCGATCTAACCAAGGCCATACATATCTATCTTCTAGACTTTTTCATCTGTGGATACCTGAAATATAAATCATTAGTACATGCTGTGTTTTCTGCTGGAGAACCTGTGGCTTTTAGGTAGTAATAGCAAATTTGATTTAAGGTTCTTTTCCTCTGTCCCTGTTTCTGTCTCTGTCTCTGCATTATGCGTGTGCAGGCATGTGTGTGCTTGGTATGTGGAAGCCAGGGTCTGACACTGAGTGTCTCTCCTCGGGTATCAACCACCTTATCCACTGTTTTGTAGGGTGTTCAATGCCTTTCACTGGCCTGGAACCAGGAAAGTAGGTTAAGCTGACTGACCAGTGAGCCCAGTGATCTGCTCCTCTCTGCCCCCAGCTATTAGATTGCATGTATGCACTACCATGCCCAGCTTTTTTCCTTCTGTGGGGGTTCTTGGGGATTTTACTCAGGTCCTCATGCTTGCAAGGCAAGCACTTTACCAAATGAACTTTCTCCCTCGCTTTATTTTACATGTATTCTATATACAATTCATTAATATCTCAAAACAACCAATGAGGGAAAAGTACATTTTAACCTTTTTGCTGTCATTATGAGTGTCTGTGTATGTCTGCATATTTGTGTGCATGTGAGTGTGTGTATGGTATGTGTGGGTGTGCATGTGTGTATGGTATGTGTATGTGTGTTTGTGTGTGGAGGTGCACATGCAATGATACATGTGTGGAGATCAGAGGAGAACTTCCTGGAGTCAAGTCTCTCATTCCATCTTTACATGGGGTCCAGGGTTCTAACTCAAGTCTCTAGGCTTGCTTAGCAGGTACCTCACCACTGAGACATTTGCTAGCTCTGTTTAACTCTAGGTTACATGTAGGAAACTCACAGAGATCAGACATAATCATCGGAGGGTCATGTAGGAACAGTGAGCTGCCTTTGAGTTTGAGTAGCACTGCTCTAGATAGAGCCCAAGACTGTGTCCACACACTGTGTTCTTTCCCTCTAAACGAGTACAGTTTATTTCATCCCACCATAGGAAGATCTTGGGCTAAACACCACATGAGAACATCCGTTTGAATTGTTCCAAGGACAGTTCTTCTCAAAAATGAGGTTTTCCAATGATCATACTTGAAAGCCTAGTTTTCTAGTGTTCATGTTTTTTATTTGCATGGTCTCTCTCTCTGTGTGTATGTGTGTGTGTTTGTGAGTGAGAATATAAGCCAGAGGTTGACCTCAGGTGTTCTCATTAATTTTTCTATCTATAGTTTTGAGGCAGGGCCTCTTACTGAACCTGGAGTCCATCCATTTGGCTGGATTGGCTGACACTTTAGAGATTCATCTGTTTTTCCTCCACAGTTCTGAGATTGGAGGTGGCTTCTTTGAAATAAGTGGGTCCTAGGGAATCAGAACTCAGCTCTTAATGCTTGTGGAGCAAGCACTTTACCCACTGAATAGCCTCTCCAGCCTCCCATTTTTATCTTTTATTCCTCTTTTGATAGACTAGAAAATGTAGCTGGAAGAATATGGATAGTAGAGTCTACATCTTTACTCAGCTATCTATCTATCTATCTATCTATCTATCTATCTATCTATCTATCTACCTATCTACCTACCTACATCTTTACTCAGTTTTATCTGTCTATCTATTTTAGGCAAAGGCTCACTAAGTAGCCTTAGCTGGGCTGTGTAGACAAGGCCAGTCTGAAACTCATAGAGTTCTCCTGCCTCTGACTTCGAGGATTAAATGTGCGTGCCATTATGCCCTACATGGATATATTTTGATGAGTTTCCTTCCCTTTTCTCTTTCTTCTTTTATAGTCTACACGGTTTACAGTGGCTGTCTTTTAATTTGTTATGTACAGTGTGAATATCAAGATGGCCAGAGAATCAGAAGTGCTGTGATACTGTCTAAAGCCTTAGCTTCTGAGGTGGATAGAGTAGCTAGTATAGTATGAGCGCCTTGCATTGAGTGGCATTGTGAATTGTTCTCTGCATTTTAAATGCTAGTTGTAGAGGAGCAGTTACAAACTTGTGAGGAAATGCTGATAGACAAAAGAATGGATTGCTGCTGCAACACTGATTGTGGCTGATTAGTCTTCAAATAACATACTTCAGGAAAAGAAAGTGTCCTGGTTTAAATGAGAACTCCTGTCCCTCTGCCCCAGGCTGATGTGTTTGAACATGTGTTGATGTTGGGGTCACCAGCTAGTGGATATCTTTGGAAAGGTTGTGGAACAGTTAGGAGACAAGCCTGGCTCAAGGAAGTGTGCCATCGGGGGCAGGCCTGGAGATTTTATAGCCTGTCTCTACTTCCTGTTTACTTCCTGCTTCTTGAGTACAGGTGCCTTGTGACTAGCTGACCTTCTGCTTCTGCCAGTTATTTCTTCCCTGCCTTGTTAGAATGTTTCTCCTTGAAGTATAAGCCAGAATGAAAGATCTTTTCCTTAAACTTATTCTTGTCTAATATTTTGTCTTTGCAACAAGAAAAGTACCTAACATAGGAGGAACCACTTATCAACTCTCTTGGTTTCCTGGCAGCTATGGTACAGGCTTATTACATTGCCTCTCATAATTCCATACAAAAACATCGGGGATGTTTTTGTATGGAATTATGTTGCCCAGGTGTGGTGGTTTGAATGAGAATTTCCCCATAGGCTGAATTTCCTTCATGTTTTAGCACTTCATCCCCAGATGGTGGCACTGTTTAAGAAACTGTAGGAAGCATGGCGTTGTTGGAGGGGATTTGTCACTGAAGGAACAATTTGTGTTTAGGGACTCTGCACCGTTTCCAGTTTGTTCACTCTGCCTCATGATTTCTCAGGATGTGAACTCTCTGCTTCTTATTTCTGCCGCCATACCTGCTTCACATTGCCATGTCTCCCTTCCATGGTGGTGACGATACCCCAGAAACTATATGCCCAAATAAACGCTTTTGTCTCCAAGCTGCCTTGCTCATGTTATTTTTATCACAGCAACAGAAAAGTAACTAATAGAGCAGGAGAAGTAGAGATGATTCTCCAAGGCTATGATGGGGACAAGAGTCTAGTGACAATGTTTCATTGATAGCATGACAGTGTGCTATGTGGAATCATCTCATGAAATAGTCTTTCAGCACCTGTTTTTCCGTAGCTTCTCTTTCTCTTCTGAGCTTGATTTGAAAGCTGCCATTGATTTGGTGAGCCAGCCAAGGCATTACAAATACGTTTATTTATGCCTAAGTGAGAGGGCGTTGTTTCCTTCAAGAGCACAGATTACAGTTATTCAGTACAATATAACCTGTGTGTGTGTGTGTGTGTGTGTGTGTGTGTGTGTGCTTGAATTCCACTCAGAATGTCAACTTGACAGGTCTTCAATCACTCTGTGGACAAATCTGTAGGCATGTTTATGAGGGATTGTCTAGATTAGGTTTAATTAAGAAAGAAAGAATTACAGTAGATGTGAGTGGCACTGTTCCATGGGACAGAGTCCCAGACTGCATAAAACATAGGAAGTGAGCTGAGCACCAAATTCATCTGTCTTAGGTTGCTGACTGTGAACACACTGTAGCCCCATGCTCCTGCTGCCATGCCTGCCATCAATGAGGTCTAACTCTTAAACCAAACTATGATGAAGGAGAATTTCGTTTGAGCTAGTGTAAACCCACACCCCAGGGTTTACAGAGGATGACAGTGAGAGAATCCTGTTTGTATAGAAGTTACTTGGAAGACTGATAGATTGCCCAAGAGGCTAGATAATTTTAACAACACTTTATTTAATTATCAGCAGACACATTCCCAGAGTCCTGCTTGGTACAAAGTAAGTGGGCCATACCACGCAACATGGGGCAGGAGACCAAAGCACAAGGTACTTATCTCAATGACCCTGTCATATCCCTTTCCTTTGGTCTTAGTTTTTTAAAATTGTTTCTGTACCAAAGTACCTTGCATGAGTTAAGGAAGCTAGGGTTAAAGAAGGAAGGGTTTATTCTGGCTCATACAGTTCCAAGAGGTAGAGTCACTCATGTTGAAGAAGGCACGGCCCCAGGAACATGAGGAAGTTGGTGCCACTGTGTCCATGGTCAGGAAACAGACAATGACGATGCCATGCTCAGTTTTTTTTCCCATTTTTATTCAGTCTAAGACACCAGCCCATTAAATGCTGTTACATTTAGGATAGGTCTTCCTACTTTAATTAACCTAATCATGAAACTCCCTCACAAAAATTCTCAGTGATTTGTCTTCAAGGTGTTTCTACATCCTGTCAAGTAGAAAGTACATATTAACCCTCACGCTGCCTGGTTCAAATCCATGTTGGGGATTACAAACTACTAACTGAGCCTGTTGTTATTAATGTGGATTAAAGGATAACTTTTTGTGGGAGTTGTATGTCTAAACATGAAAGAAATTTTAGGATAAACTTCATCTTGTTTGTCATGGTTGTTTTGTTTTTGTGTTTGTATTCTTGTGGTACATTTGTGGGTAGAAGTCAGAGGGTAACTTGCAGGACTCTGTTCTCTCCTAATATGTGGGTCATGGGGGTAAAACTGACACCATCAGGCTTGGCAGCAGGCACTTTCACCTACTAAGCTACTTTGCTGGCTTTGGTATTTTTTTCATGTTCAGTGAAAACTACATTAAAAATTAGGGAAATCTGTAACTATCAATCAAATATGAAAAGAAGTTTTTGGCAAAACAAATCCTAGTTGGGCCAGTGAATTTCTGTTCTTTATTCTTTCTTATGACTTTGCATGACTTAACTGGGATGTGTATTGTCTGAAGATCCTTTTTTCATATATTGTGTATGAGTTTGCATCACTGTATGTATGTAGGTACATGTGGGCCCTGCAGGAAAGCATTGGGAGTCATCTTCAAGAATGCTCTTCATCTCCTTTAAGATGGAATTGGAGCTTACCAATTGGACTGGCTAGTCATTAAGCCCTTGACATCTTCCTGCCTCACCACCACTGAGATTACAAGTGTGTACCACCATGTCTGGCTTTTGACTATGAAATTTCTTGACACTTTCCATTACTCTTCACAGCTCTATCTGGGACAACACCATTGCAGATCACTGGATAGGACACAACTGCTGCATAACTACCTCCGTATTTATCTTCCTAGTCCATCCGATTTGAGGAAGTTCTCTTCCAAGGTTCCCAGGAAGCTTTCATCACATAGCCTTGCCATTTTGTTATACAAAATCAATGTAGTGCCACCCTAGTGGCACATGGGAACAGAGTGTATGTGTTGGGGGGGGGGTTATGTACAAACCACTTTCACATTCTGCTGGCAAAATTCAGAACTGTACCCAAATGCAAGGAAGGCTGGGAAATGTAGTCTCAGAATGGTTCCTCAACCACAACATGACATTGTGGGTGGCAACATGGACTCTGAGTGTCTTTCCAATCAAATACCACATCTGTTCTTCAACATCACACTTTAATTTAAATTTTTAATTGTCTGTGTTTATGACTTGTGTGTGTGTGTGTGTGTGTGTGTGTGTGTGTGTGTGTGTGCAAGCATTCATATATGTGAGTGTGGGCATGTACATGACACAGTGGTGTGTGGAGGTCAGAGGACATCTTCAGATATTATTTCTTACTTCTCACATTTTTTTAACAGGCTTTTTGATGTTTGCTGCTGTACAGAAGCTTCCCTGTCTCATGAGCTCTGTATTTTCTTCCATCTCATGTTAGGGGAAATGTAGTTACAAATATGTGCTACAGAAGCCAACTTTGCAGATGTCCTAGAGGTTCAAACTCAGGCTCTCACATTTGCAAAGCAAAGCAAGCAAATCCATTTTCCCAATTTTATCACATACTTTTCATTCACTTTAAAGGCTTAGAGATTAGAGAAGCCATTTGACTCCTTGCCAATTATGTCCGATAGAGGTTCATTTATAATCATTTTCACCATATTTAAATTTTAAAAAGAATTGGAAGGTAGATGAACACTAGGGTACTGAAACAACTATGCTTTCATGGTGGAGGAAGCATTACAGAGGGGTGATATTCTGCTCTTTTAGAGTTGGCTGAGTAGCTACAGTTAACCCACTCTGTGTTAGGAATGCTTGCCCTCATTTCTACTAAGATGACCATATACAAGGAAATGGAGAATAAAAAGCTTGTGCTCTTCATAGATTTTCAATCAAATGCCCATTGTCAATCAAAGGCCTTATTGTCCTTGTAGGTCTAGGAGCAAGGCTGGCTTTTGCTTGCAAACATCTTCAAGGGGAAGCTGCACTTTCTGGGGAGAGAAGTTGATCTGTATCTCATTCATTTTCCAATGCTGATAGATTTCCAGATTCACTCCCTTGGGCCAGACATGCATCTCCTGAGAGGCAGTAAAAATGTCAATAAGCTCTCTCATTTTACACTTCTTTCCACCCTGAAGACAGCCTTCCATTAAATTTTTAACAACTTTTTTCTTTTTCCTTTTTTTTTTTTTTTTTGATTATATCAAATTCATTAGAAAGTACAGATTCCAGCTCTGTTCATTGTGCTCTCCACAGAGTGCCCTGGACTTGGGTTTTCAGCAACTTCTTATGTCAATTTCCAGTCAAAATTAAGGCTAGGTGTTATAATATATGAATTACATGCCTTGCAACAGGTCTGGTACAAGGAAGTTTATTGTGGGAAAGACCGAAGAGACAGAGAAAGAGACAGTGTAAAGGAGCATAAGAGAGAAGAAAGTGCTAAAGGAATGGTAAAAAGTGACATATGAGACCTTCTTTTGGAGTCTGGTAATAAGGTAGACCGTGTCTAGACCAGACAGTAGCAGCTCTAGGATTGAGGCTTAAGGTCTGGTTCACTTCCAAGATGGAAGTTGGCCTTGTGTCTGTGATACCCAATTGTGAGATTTAAGCAGACCTACCACATTACCCTGGGCTTAGGAAGATCACTTAATCTAGGACCCATCTGTCCTCCACCAGGCCAAGCAGTTGCAAGGCCAGAAGTGTTTGTGGCACTTGCACTTATGGACAAGCCTGCATGGGAGCATTTTGGCTTCCAGAGGCCAGTCTGCTGGCAGGCAGGGCATCAAAAAAAACAAAACAAAAAAAAAAAAAAAACAAAAACAAAAAAACAAAACAAAAAAAAACAAAAAACAAAACAAAACAAACAAACAAAAAAAAACTGTTCAAAGCTGGATGTGGTAGTTTACACTTTTAATCTCAGCACTCCGGGAGACAGAGGCAGGAAGATCTCTGTGAGTTTGAGGCATTCTGGTCTACAAAGCCAATCTAGGACAGCCAAGGCTACACAAAGAAACCTTCTCTCAAAGAGCCAAAAACAACAAACCCTTCATTCCCTCTAAAAGTTCCCCCAAAGCCAACCCAAAAATTCTTTGTATTCCTTATTTCTAAAGTTTTCCACCAGAGTAAAACATTATGCCCAGTCTCTTGAAGACCCCTGGAGCACATGCGCAGGAGGAAGTACTCTGCCTATGTCTGCACTGTGCTCTTTGGTGATCCTGGACTCACAGCCTAAATCCTGGTTGAAGGGATTCCTCTTTCTGCTCACTCTATGAGCCGAGGCTCAGAATTCAGAAGGGAAATGATCACTAATTTCAGTTGTCTTGTACTTTAGTTTTACTTTGTTAAATAACATTATTTATTCACCAGCCTTTCAAATCTTCATCCTTTATATTTAATATTTATTTTTCTGTCACACCTGTGAAACATGCCATTGTCTTGATTTAAAGGTTTGTGAGATGAGATATCAGATTTTATGCTACTCTAGGCAAATCCCAGGAAAGATTAACAACAAAATAAGTGTTTACCCAACAGTTTAACTCTAGAATTCCACTCACAAGCTTGCCAGGGGTAACAATTGAGAAATGAGACTCACCCCATTGGAAAGAGTCAACTGCTTATACTATTAATGATACTCTGTTAAGCTTTCACACAGGAGGATGACAAAACTGTCTTCTGAGAGACTCCATCCAGCAGCAGTAGGTAACAGATGCTGAGATCCACAGCTAACATTAGATGGAACTTGGGGAGCCTTTTAGGAGAGTGGAGGGAAGGATAGAAGGAATCAGAGAGGACAAGAATTCCACAAGAGGACCAACAGAGCCACCTAACCTAGGCCTACGGGGTCTTACAAAGACTGAAGCACCAAACAAACAGCAGGCATGGAATGCATCTAAGCCCCTGACCCATATTTAACTGATGGGCAACTTGGCCTTCATATGGGTCCCCTAGTGTGTGGAAGCAGAGGCTATCACTGTCATGGACTCTGTTGCCTACTTTTAGATCACTTTCCCCTAGCTGGGCTACCTTGTCTGGACTTAGTGGAAGAGAATGTGCTTAGTTCTGATGTGATTTGATGTGTCAGGGTGGGTTGCTATGGATGTGTCCCTTTCTCTGAGGAGAAGGAGGGGGGAATTTGGGAGGGTAGGACTGGGAGGAGAGCACAGAGAGGGCTGAGCTCAGGGTGCAAAGTAAATCAATCAATAAATTTAATTTAAAATACAGGGAATAACTTAAAAAGATATCTGTTTAGCAGATTAGTGAAGACAATAAATAGTAAGTTTTTTTTTCTGTTAACATTCATTAAAAAATTAAAAAAAAAAAAAGAAGAAGAATTGAAAGTAGCTGGACATGTTGGTCCACACCTTTAATGTGGAGGCAGATGGATCTGTCCAGCATGTTCTACATATTGAGTTTCAGGACAGACAGGACTCTGAAGAGAGTCCCAGTCTTAAAAAATAATGAATTAGCCCCTTTGTGCTTTTTGAGTATGTGCATGCTAAGAAGTGTTCTACCCTTAAGTGGCACACTCTTCCTTGCTTTTCCTGAAAATAGCTGCTTGTTAAAAACTGTGAGCAGGGAAGAAAGGTGGGCAGAGGAAATATCCCTAAAAATACTACCCCAAAATTTTGATGTTACTGTTTTATTTTTTTATCTATGCTTTCTCACATGTATGTGGACATTTCTTTCATGGTAGGATTATTTTAGCTATGTCCTGTCCAATTTCCGTATCTTCACTTTAAAATTTCTTTTTTATCCCAAGAAATTCAGACTTACCTTGAAATATGAAAAGACCTGACTAATTCATTTTTGTGCTTGGTCTCTATTATAGGACAAGGCCTGACCTAGGCCTGATCCTGAGAAGTCATCAGTTCCAGCAAGAGACCATAAACATCCCCCACTTGAGGAGCAGCCACTTAGCAGAGAGGGAGGCCAGGAGATAACCACAGGAATATTGAGAAATCTTATCTCAGGACTGGCCATCTGTGGGTGACTCCCTTATTTTGTTATAGGTATTTCGTCTTATGGTTAAACATTCATTACACAAGAATGTGGTCTGCTAGCCATCTGGGCATAGGCCAATCAAAAACCAACCTTTCTGGCAACCAATCAAGTTTTAGATTACCCGATTCTTTCTAGATTCCCCTATTTACCCATAAAAGGCCTGCTAGCCTACAGCTGGGGCCACCATTTTGTAAAGTACCTGATCTCTGCATGCAGGATTTTTGCTTTCTCTAAATGAAAATACTCTTGCCAATTGCATATGTAAGTGGTGGTTTACATGTGGTGATTTCAGAATTAACAAAATAAACTAAATCTTATATTGAACCTTGTTTTATGGCCATTCTATGTACACATATATCCAGATTTATGCTCACCTGAGATTTTCTTTTTCAACTTAATTCTACTGGCAAATCTAATATATTATTAGAAATTGCCTCAGTGTATTTCTGGTTTGTTGCTATAATAAAATGCTCTGACTAAAAGCAATGTTGGGATGGGAATAATTTATCTGGCTTACATTTCCAGGTCATGGTTCATCATTGAGAGAAGTCAGGGACAGAACTCAAGCAGAGGCTTGAAGTAGAAAGCACAGAGGGAAGACAGTTGCTGGTTGGCTCACTTGCTCATCCTCAAATAGCCTTTTTATACAGCTGGAACTGCTTGTTAAGGACTCTGTATTGTCCACAGTGGGCTGGAACCTCCCACCTCAATTCCCAATTAAGACTGTACCCTATGGACATGACCAGATGCCAGCCAATCTGATCTGGGCCAGACTTCAGTCAAGGCTTCCCTCTCAGATGACTCTACGCTATGTTAAACTGACAGTCAAAGCTGACTAGAGCAGCAAGTCTCTATAGGAGAAAAAGACCTTTAACAATGACTATATCCTTCTGAAACCCAATTAACAATCCATAGTACTTCCTCACATATGCATTGACATAGCTTCTCTGAATGTCCAGTGGTTATTAGTATTATTTAACTTCAACACAGATGAAGACACACCTATAACTGGTTCTCGTGGTTAATGCAGCTCTTATGATTTTCTAATCTAGTCCAGAACTTTCAGGGTTCCAGTGTGGCTTAATAATAAAGAAACTGAGACATCTGTATAGTTTAAGGCTGTTGGCCTTTTTCTGGGAAGTTGCTCAGCTAGCTTCTAACTTCACCTGGCTTCTCAGCCATTGTGATCTTTCACATGGCTCTCACTGCTCTCTTCTTATCCATGCTTCTGTCCTTCTGCCCTGCTCAAGCTGCCATGTCTTTATTTACCCAGTCACATTTCTTTTTATTACAAAAATAATAGCAACCTCCCTGTTGAAGAGGAGAAGTACAGCTGGGCAGTTTAGGAGAACAAGGTTTTTAAAGGGAAAAACTGCAAGCAGGGAGTTACATGCCTTGCCATTACACGATTGGGTAAGGGAAATTGACTTTTGAAATAATTGGTTTACTTTAGGTACAAAGTCCATGAACGGTTCTGGCCTGGCCATCTGGACCAGTTTCCTAGCAACTGTATCTCTAGTGGGCAGGAAAAGAATGTGGTAAGGCTAGTTCCTCCCAACAGGTGGCCAGACATGTCTCTACCTGGCTGGCCTTTGGTAAGGCTTGTGCTTTAAACTTTAAACCAATACTCCCCCCCCAAAAAAATCTAAATTTTAATTCTTTAGTCTCTCATTCCCCTCTTTGCATTATCATTTGAAGACCCAATCTTGGGTCTTCCAGATATAACCCCTCCAGATTTACCTTTCCACAATGGGATCTGAGTACCATTACTGAATTGCTCACCAGCATTCCTTCATGAAAGCCATTAAGAAGTTTAAAATACAAGACCCAAACGTAAAAATCAAAATGAGTAGGGGTCCCTTCAGGATGGAATTAAGGGTAGAAAACCAAGGAGAACTATTATACCAGGATTTAAACCATTCTCTGGAATAATTTCTCTCTAGGGTCTCTCTAAGCTTTTTGTCCAGTTGCTACAATACCAGTTCCTACTCCAGCTAAGCAGGTTCCCAAGATAATAGTTAATGTCAGGGAGCACCTTTTAACTTAGCCTTTCAGCCTGTTAGATGGGATTATGGGCAGAGGTCTTTTCTTCTGAAACTGCTTCAGTGCTTACAATAGGACCATTGGTATCAGGGGCTAGGAAGGCTGAAATGTGAAATGCCAGTGAAAGGCTGGGCAATGGGGCAATCCTCAGAAGTGTCTTGTTAGTTGATCCACCTGAAGGGACAGGGAGCAATCATGTCAACTTTTGGCAAATCCAGATTTCAGGTTGCAGTCCATAGCTGATCCCGGAATAGAGTCAACCAGGTGAAAATCTGCTGAGACAAATTCAGACTAGGGACAATAGTTAAAATTTGTCTGATAATTAGAGAAGGTGAGGAATCCCAAGACCAAGGCAAAAACTCAGCTAGGGTCTATTTGAGCTATGCCAGATCCAGGCCTGACTTTTTGGTTTCCTGAAACTCATGAATTTTAGTTTACAGAAGGAAGAATATTAGCATTCCTATTGTATTGAGATCCATACTTTAGAAAAAGTAGGTACCAGGTGTCTATGAGACAGCAGGAGTAGAATCATGTCATTAAGACCTAGTAAAAGCTATGGCTTTTGAGTTAGATATACACATTAGACAAATCTTCTTACCATGATGAGACACACCTTTAAGTCTATCTCCAGAAGACAACCAAAAGGAAATTAAAAATCTCAAGCTTGTGATTGAATAATAAACAGTCAGTGCTCCATCAGCTTATCAAAACATTACTGATCAATATCAAAACTATGAACTTATGAAATCTTATAACATAAGCACAACCATAGCTTGGGCTTTAACTATTTTCTTATATCATTACAACTTACATTCATATACCTTAAAATATTTACTTAGACCCTCCAATCTTTTTCGCATTTACCAACTTGGAAACAATTTCTTAGACCTTCAACTTCTTAGATCCTCTTAACTTAATTATTTATATCCTGAGAACTTACATAAACTTTACATTTTTTTATCCAGTTATTCACCATAAGACATAGACAACTAACATGAAGCCTATGAGCAAGGCAAACCTCTTTGCCTTTTTAAACAAAAGATCTAGTACCTGATAGTTCTAAATAGCTAATGAACTGACCAATGAACTGACAGTGGATCTAATTTTCTGCTCTTTAGCTGCAAATCTACCATTATCTTAGCTTAGCTGTCAATGTCATCAGAAACCTGAGAAGGATAAATATAAGCCAAATAAATGTACCAATCCATGAACCAATCAAAATGATAAAGATGACTAGTCAGTCCACCACCTAGGAAGTTGTGCCTGGCTCCTATGGTTTCAGGGCATTATGAGCAGAGGCAGTCTGGCCATCATGCACAGAAGATGAGAGACTGTTTCTGTACAAAAAAGAACATGTGAGATTCGACCTTACCTCTCCTTCAGCAATGTGAAATAATGACTCTCCAGGTGTCCACAGCTTTGTTCATAGTTTAGGCTGGGCCCTAGTGGTGGGCCAGTTGGGGCAGTCTCTCCCAGTAGTTAGCATACCACAAGCCAGAGTCACGTTGTGCCCAAATCTTCTTAGAGACCTTGAGGAGCTAATGCCAGGATTTTGGAACTCTGTCATAATAGATTTACACACATTAAATGCCATATTCATCAGCTATCTGGCAAGCTTGAGGGCCAGCATATTTGAGTTACTCTTTTTTATCTTGATCTACTCTAGACTGCATTCTATAAAACAGAATGTTACAATCTCTAATTCTGGCATATTCCTTAGATGAGTGTTTTAAGACCATATCTATTTCAAGTAGATCTACATATGCAAACTTCATAGTTACCCTTCCTAGGCTTAACCTTGAAAACATAAACAAAAGAGAAAGTAAAGCTCAATCTTGTAACCAACTGTAGTAATTAGCATAACTTTAAATAGCTTTTTGAACTAAAATAAAATACAGTTCATGGAGGGGCTAGCAAATCTTGCTGATTCTACCACATTGCATTAAGGCTGAAGAGCAAAAAGCTTAAAGGACAAAAGTTGCACTTAACGCTAAACAGGGAATTGAAAACAGCTGGCAGCCCTCAACAAAGATGGCAGTAAAAGCACTGGTTCACCTTCTTTATCTCTGAACCAACATAGCAGCTAGCCACGTGTTGCTATAGGCTGGCAATCTAAAACATATCCGTTAGGTGTCACTGATGGTATTGCTACCTCCCATGGTATAGCAAAGCGCTGTGGAACCTTTACAGTCACCTGTAACCAAAAGTTCTAACATTGTAATCCTCCTGGGGAGGAGCCTGCTTACTCCTTCTCTTCTATAGGCTAAAGTCCTCAGTTCCTCTGTGTCAGTTCAGTCAAGATGGGCCACAGCAGGATCTTTGAAATTCCCTGGTTTTGTCTGTCCTCTGGAGTTTCCTTATTGTTGTAGACCTTTTCTGCTGTAGCAACCAACTCAGTTAATTGTTTACCTGCAAATCCATCTAGCCCCTGGAACTTGATATCTAGAACAGCCTTACAGAAGGGAAGAAGAAAAAGAAGAAGA
>NW_026585504.1:55293955-55431330 GCF_907164565.1 Psammomys obesus | reverse complement strand
AAAAAAAAAAAAAAAAAAAAAAAAGCTTAGGTCCACATTCATCAGCCTACTCCAGGAAGGAGTTTGTAAATGCCTGGGCTCTCATCCTTACTCTGAACTATCTGAGTAATTTTTGATAAATTTGTGAACCCACAAATTTGAGTGGCCTCTTGGAGACCCTCCCCTAATGAGAATCTGGTGGTAGACCTGGAGACTCACATTACCTTCATCAGAGTTGTAGTCCCAGTCGGGTTGAACAATTAGAAAGGCAATATAAATATCAGTCAGGACCTGAGTGCGTAATCCATTTCTGAGCTGCTCTCAGAACGCAGTCCCTTTCCTCAGAAGAGGACCTGGAACAGTTGCTGACAATGATCCCAATCCGGGCCGGTGGGTCAGAATCACTGAATCTAAGAGGTCAGTGAGTGCCAAGGTTTTCTTGAAAAACTTAAGGTTCTAGCGTTTCCAGTTATAGAAATCATTACCAGCAAAGGGCAAATGTGTCACGTATTGTCTCCTGTTCGCATCAGGAGGTTCCATAGCCCTCAAGGGGAGAGCCACAGCAGATTCTGTCTCTGCCTGGTGAGATTTTTGAGCTCTGGAGTTAGACAGGCTCACCAGACAGTCTGGTAGCAGTGGCCTACCTGGGGACAGGTGGAGGAGCAGGGTGGTGTTGGAGCAGGAACACAGGGTAAGGGATAAAGGTCATCCTTCTCTGGGCTGAAGGGAAAAGTATAGAGACTGGCGCGGCAGCACCTCTAGGATTAGGGCTATGGAAGGCCAGGGGTTGAGAAAAGGTTTGAGCCAAGACGGGGGATGCTCCACTAGATACTGTCAGGCAGTGATATGGAGAATCTGGTCCGGGCGTCCTGGATTCTCATAAACTAAAGCTTTTACCCTGTATATAGTAGGCAAATAAAACATCCCCTCTTCTGGCCAGCCCACCTTCAACATGGGCCACGTTTCCTACAAAGATACTTAATTTATCCCAGGTGAATTACAAAATCTGAATCCTCTGAAACCCGCACAGAAAACGTTGAAGTGATCCAGCAGTAGACTCAAGCGGGTGGATGAAGCCTGACTCACCACTGAAACAAATTAGTCAAGAAAAACCCATAGAAAGACAATGGTGAGGAAAAAAATAAATAAATAAAACAAAACAAAACAAAAAACAAAACAAAAACAAAAAAACAAAAACAAACAAACAAAAACCCTCAGGAACAGACACAGACAGACATTTCCGGGAAAATGAAAGAAAAGCCAGAAAGCAGCGTCCTTTGGCCTCACTTCAGGTAAGAGAGGCAAAAAAATCTGACTTTGGCTCAGAAACCAGATGAGATTCTTTGGATTCTCCCAGAACCAGATGAGAATTTTCAAACTCTCCCAGATCCAGACGAGGACCTGACGGCCCTCTTTGGGGGTCAGGAGCATTCTCAGTCACCCCAGGACATTGGACTGTGTGAGCATCTGCTAAGTCCCCTTAGGCCTTCAGATTGCGCTTGAGTGGTTGTGAGAACAGAGAGACAACAGACCAGACACAGGGTGCTCAAAAACTTCTCAATTGGCCAGGGAGAAAAGGGTATTCTTGAATGCTCAAACAGTCTCGGTGGGGGACCTCGGCAATACCGGGATAAACCAGCAAATGAATTTCTGAAGAAAGCCCCCAGGCTCAGATGGTAGTCTTACACAAAAAACATTTAGTCTGCAGAAAATTCCAGCATGCTGCGGTCACCACCATAATGGTGGTGCATAATAGGCTTGCAGGCCCTATTTATAGACAGTTAGGGAAATTCCAGGAGAGATTAGGTGACTTTTACTTTGATTGCTGGGCAGCTAGCCAAGGGTTATGGGGCTAATCAGGATTTGTCATGAACTTTGAGACTTTCCAGAGCAATTATGAAATAACTATCTCTGACTCAAGCCAAGTGTCAGGGCCAGTGCTGATTGGCTGTCGATCATATATTCCTAGAAACTAGAACTGAAACTCAAGCCTCCTCAGGCAAAGTTAAAACTAAAGCCTGTCATGAAGTCATATTTGAAGTAAGCCTTCTCAGTGTTTTCTCTGATATTATTTGCAAGGTAAAATTAGTAGATTAATTTTTAATGATGACCAGGATATAAAGGGAGTCTGGTTAATCGAGTAACTTTCTTCTTGAAGCTTGAAATATATTTTTTTTTACTTTGTCTACTTAAAATATTCATGCCATTGATGGGAGAAAATATCTTCTATTCTCCTTGAGGATTCAAGAGGCCCTTCACCAAGGACAAAAAAAAAAAAAAAAAAGAAAAGAAAACATGATGATCAATTGAACTACACAGGTAATTAAATGTTTAAAAAATGATAGTAGTCAGATATCTTTTGCTATGTGTTGACTTAAGAGTGGAAACTGGAATATGGGTTATTGGAGAAGAGTTTTTGTCATTGTTTCCACAAGAGAATAAAAAGCTGTGGATATCATCAAAATTGATAAAGATTAGATTTAAAAGCAGAGATCTCCCGAATAAGGAGAAGCAATAGTTCATCAAACATCTTGTTCACTGAGTCCAAACTAATTTATAAAAACTAACAAATGCCTTTTTATTTTAACAGGCATGAAAAAATAAAGCAATAATAATATTTTTGAATGATAATTTACCAAAGGCACATTTATCTTATTGGAATAAAATGAAATGCATGTGTTATTAAACCACGTATCATTATTCCATGTTATGGCATGTTGGACTGTAGCTTGCCATGTGATTTATTAATCACTGATGGAAACAAAACTAATAAAAAATGTCACCCTATAGACTGAGGGATGGAATAGTATATACTGAGGAAGGAACCACAAAATCAGAGCAGCACTATTGTCTATAAGACAAACAACTAGGAAAGCAAAAGGAAAATTGTGCTGTGTGTTCAATGGTATAGCTATATGTCATTAAAATGGAAAATCACTAAGTGGCAGATAAATGACAAAGATACCTGGTCATGGGAGGTGTGGTTGGAAATGGCAAAAACTAGCAAAACTTAGCAAAGAAATCAATTTTTTTGTAGCTCATACAGGCAAGATGGAAAAAGCCTCTGAAAATAGCGAAACAGTGGACCAATTGGCAACATTTTAATTAAGACTAGAATATTAAAATTTGCCAGGGAATAAGTTCAGAATAAATCAGCAAGAATGACATATTACACATTTGAAAATTTAAAAGTTTATCCCTAACACTAAAAAATAAGAGGAAATGGAGAACCAAATTAAACCAGGACAAAACTTTGAAAATAAATGTTATAAGGAATCCATAGCCAGGTGGTAGAGCACACCTTTAATCCCAACACTTGGAAGGCAGAAACAGGCATATAAGAATTACAGTGATTTAAATTTAAAAGCTGCTTGTAAAGGGCAAGCAAAAATTCAAAGTGAATATCCTTCGTGAACTAAAAATAAATATATTTAAACCTTGAATTTATATATAAAAAGAAAGGGGAATATGGGTATACTTATCCACACATATTAAGGTATATTTAGTTTCAAAGTTGCAAAAGAATTTTTAAAAAATTTCAATGGAAAATCAAAACTTTTTCTGTTTCAAAGAACATTTGCCCTAGGAAAGATATAACCCTCCAAAAACAGACACTCCCCTAACCACTCAACCCCAACCTACACAGAGTTAGGGGTTAGATCTGGTTTTTGTTTTTATCTTTCCAGTAGAATAAAAGCATTCAACTAAGGAATCCTGAGATCACAAATGAAACATATGAAGAAAAAGAATGAATTATTAAGAGAAAATGTCCTAAGAAAAAGATTAAGTGGCATTGCCTGCCCCTAGCTTGTCTCTGCTGCCCTCTAGAGACGTAGGTAGCAAATGGTCTTTTAAAAAAATATTAATTACACTTTTTTTCACTTTGTATCCCCCCTGTGGTTCCCTCCCTCCTCCTGTCCCAATCTCTCCCTTCCTTCACTCTCTGCATGCATGTCCCTCCCCAAGTCCACTGATAGGGGAGGTCTTCTTTTCTTTCCTTCTGATCCTAGTCAATTAGGTCTCATGGCAGTTCAGTATCCAAGTGGGTTCCATTGTTATAGGAACAGGGACTGTCTCTGACATGAACTGAGTGGCCTGCTCTTTAATTACCTCCCCCTGAGGGGGAGCAGCATTATCAGGCCACAAAAGAAGACAATGCACATAGTCTTTTTTTTTTTTAATTTTATTTTTTTCTTATCAGTTACATTTTATTAACTCTATATCCCAGCCATATCCCGATCCCTCATTCCCTCCCAGTCCCTCCCTCCCTCCCTCATCTCCACCGTGCCCCTTGCCAAGTCCACTGATAGGGGGGACCTCCTCCCCATTCATCTGATCCTGTTTTATCAGGTATCTTCAGGACTGGCTGCAAAGCTCTCCTCTGTGGCCTAACAGGACTGCTTCTCCCTTGGGGGGTGGGGAGGCCAAAGAGCCAGTCATTGAGTTCCTGTTAGAAATAGTCCTTGTTCCCCTCACTATGGGAAACCAATTGGTTAGTGAGCTACCACAGGCTACATCTGAGCAGAGGTTCTAGGTTACATTCATACATGGTCCTTGGTTGCATGTCAGTCTCAGAAAAGACCCTGTGCCCAGATATATTTGGTCCTTGTGGAGCTCCTATCCTTTCCTCATCAGACTAACTCCCCTTCTTTCTTATGATTCCCTGTACTCTGCCAAAGGTTTGGTCATGAGTCTTTGCTTTGAAAACACTGCTAGTTAGAGTTTTTCAAATGCACTCAGTAGACTCCTGTCAATGTTCAATGCACATCCCATCTGTCTTTCAAAATGAGGATTGATAATCTTACCCCATGCCCGCACTCTTGATTATCTTTTTTAGGTATATAGATTTCATTATGTTTATCATATCTTATAGGTCTATATAAGTGAGTATATACTGTGTTTGTCTTTCTCCTTCTGGGATATTTCACTCAGGATGATCTTTTCTAGATCCCACCATTTGCCTGTAAATTTCATGACTTCCTCCTTTTTTGATTGCTGAGTAGTATTCCATTGTGTAAAAATACGACAATTTCTGTACCCATTCCTCCGTTGATGGACATCTGGGTTGTTTCCAGGTTCTGGCTATTACAAATAAAGCTGCTATAAACATGGTTGAGCAAATATCTCTTTTGTGTACTTGAGCAAACTTTGGGTATATACCTAGCAGTGGTATATAGCTGGATCTTGAGGAAGCACTATTCCTAATTGTCTTAGAAAGCACCAGAAAGATTTCCAGAGTGGTTGTACCAGTTTACATTCCCACCAGCAGTGGAGGAGGGTTCCCCTTTCTCCACAACCTCTCCAGCATGTGTTGTCCCTTGAGTTTTTCATTTTGGCCAATCTGATGGGTGTAAGGTGATATCTCAGGGTCATTTTGATTTGCATTTCCCTGATGGCTAATGAGGTTGAGCATTTCTTTAAGTGTTTCTCTGCCATTCGATATTCCTCTGTCGAGAATTCTCTGTTTAGCTCTGTTCCCCATTTTTTAATTGGATTACTTGGTTTGCTGCTTTTCAGCTTCTTTAGTTCTTTGTATATACTCAATATTAGTCCTCTGTCAGATAAAGGGTTAGTGAAGATTCTTTCCCAATCTGTAGGCAGGCATTTTGTTTTGATGATAGTGTCCTTTGCTTTACAGAAGCTTTTCAGTTTCATGAGGTCCCATTTATTGATTGTTGCTCTTAGAGCCTGTGCTGTTGTTGTTCTGTTCAGGAAGTTGTCTCCTGTGACAATGAGTTTTAGGCTGTTCGCCACTTTTTCTTCTAACAGATTTAGAGTATCTGGTTTTATGTTGAGGTCTTTGATCCACTTGGACTTTAGTTTTGTGCAGGGTGATAAATATAGATCTATTTTCATTTTTTTGCATGTGGACATCCAGTTGGACCAGCACCATTTGTTGAAGATGCTGTCTTTTTTCCACTGAATGGTTTTGGCTGCTTTGTCAAAAATCGAGTATTCATAGGTGTGTGGGTTTATTTCTGGGTCTTCTATGCGGTTCCATTGATCCTCCTTTCTGTTTTTATGCCAATACCATGCAGTTTTTATTACTATTGCTCTGTAGTACAACTTGAGATCAGGGATGGAGATACCTCCAGATGATCTGTTGTTGTACAGGATTGTTTTGGAGATTCTGAGTTTTTTTTTCTCCATATGAAGCTGAGAATCTTTTTTTTCAAGGTCTGTAAAGAATTGAGTTGGTATTTTGATGGGAATTGCATTGAATCTGTAGATTGCTTTTGGCAGGATGGCCATTTTCACAATGTTAATCCTACCAATCCATGAGCACGGGAGATCTTTCCATCTTCTGAGATCTTCAATTTCTTTCTTCAGAGACTTGAAGTTTTTCTCAAATAGGTCTTTCACTTGCTTGGTTAGTGTCACCCCAAGGTACTTTATGTGGTTAGTGGCTATTGTGAAGGGTGTTGTTTCCCTAATTTCTTTCTTGGCCATTTTGTCTTTGGTATACAGGAGGGCTCCTGATTTTTTTGAGTTGATTTTGTATCCTGCCACTTTGCTGAAGGTGTTTATTAACTGGAGGAGTTCTCTGGTTGAATTTTTGGGGTCGCTCATATATACTATCATATCATCTGTGAATAGTGACACTTTGACCTCTTCCTTTCCGATCTGTATCCCCTTGATCTCCTTTAGTTTTCTTCTTGCTCTGGCTAGGACTTCAAGTACTATGTTGAAGAGGTAGGGAGAGAGTGGGCAGCCTTGTCTTGTCCCTGATTTCAGTGGGATTGATTTAAGCTTCTCTCCATTGAGTTTGATGTTGGCTATAGGCTTGCTGTATATTGCCTTTACTATGTTTAGATATGTGCCTTGTATTCCTGATCTCTCCAAGACTTTAAACATGAATGGGTGTTGGACTTTGTCAAATGCTTTTTCAGCATCTAAGGAGATGATCATGTGGTTTTTCTCCTTCATTTTGTTTATGTGTTGGATTACATTGATGGATGTCCGTATGTTGAACCACCCTTGCATGCCTGGGATGAAGCCTACTTGGTCGTGGTGGATGATATCTTTGATGTGTTCTTGGATTCGGTTTGCAAGTATTTTATTGAGTATTTTTGCGTCAATGTTCATAAGAGAGATAGGTCTGAAGTTCTCTTTTTCTGTTGGGTCTTTGTGTGGTTTAGGTATCAGGGTGACTGTTGCTTCATAGAATGAGTTTGGTAATGTACCTTCTGTTTCTATTTTGTGGAATAGTTTGAGGAGAATTGGTGTGAGCACTTCTTTGAAGGTCTGGTAGAATTCCACGCTGAAACCATCTGGCCCAGGGCTTTTTTTGGAGGGGAGACTGTGAATGATTGCTTCAATTTCCTTGGGGGATATAGGGCTGTTCAGTCTTTCTACCTGATCTTGATTTAATGTTGGAAGATGGAATCTATCAAGAAAATTGTCCATTTCATTTAGACTTTCAAATTTTGTGTCATATAGGCTTTTGTAGTATGACCTAATGAATGTTTGAATTTCCTCTGTGTCTGTAGTTATGTCACCCTTTTCATCTCTGATTTTGTTGATTTGGATAGATTCTCTCTGCTTTTTAGTTAGTTTGGCTAAGGGTTTGTCTATCTTGTTGATTTTCTCAAAGAACCAGCTTTTTGTTTCATTGATTCTTCGAATAGTTTTATTTGTTTCTAATTGATTGATTTCAGCCCTGAGTTTGATTATTTCCAGCTGTCTGCTCCTCTTGGGTGTATCTGCTTCTTTTTTTTCTAGGGTTTTCAGTTGGGCCATTAAGTTGTTTGTATGTGATGTTACCAATTTTTTCTTGCAGGCACTTAGTGCTATAAATTTTCCCCTGAGCACTGCTTTCAATGTGTCCCATAAATTTGGGTATGTTGTGCCTTCATTTTCATTGAATTCTAGGAAGTCTTTAATTTCTTTCTTTATTTCTTCCTTAACCCAGCTGTCGTTGAGTAACAAGTTGTTCAGTTTCCATGTGCGTGTAGGCTGTTTGTTATTTCTGTTGTTGTTGAGGTCCAGCTTAAGTCCATGGTGGTCAGATAGGATACAAGGGATTATTTCAATCTTTTTGTATCTGTTGAGGCTTTCTTTATGACCAACTATATGGTCTATTTTGGAGAAGGTTCCATGAGGTGCTGAAAAGAAGGTATACTCCTTTGAGTTTGGATGAAAAGATCTTTAGATGTCTATTAGGTCCATTTGATTTAGGGTCTCTGTAAGTGTTTTTATTTCCCTATTTGTTTTCTGTCTAGTTGATCTGTCCCTTGGTGAGAGTGGAGTGTTGAAGTCTCCCACTATTAGGGTTTTAGGATCAATGTGTGATTTAAGCTTTAATATTGTTTCATTTATGAATGTAGGTGCTCTTGTATTTGGGGCATAGATATTCAAAATTGTGATGTCCTCTTGGTGGATTTTTCCTTTGATGAGAATATAGTGGCCCTCCTTATCTTTTTTGATTAACTTGGGTTGAAAGTCTATTTTATTAGATATTAGATGGCTACTCCGGCTTGTTTTCTGGAACCATTTGCTTGAAAGACAGTTTTCCAGCCCTTTACTCTGAGGTAGTGTTTATCTTTGTTGCATAGGTGTGTTTCTTGAATGCAACAGAATGATGGACTCTGTTTCCGCAACCATTCTGTTAGTCTGTGTCTTTTAATTGGGGAGTTGAGTCCGTTGACAGAAACTAGTAACCAACAATTGTTACTTACTTTCTTCCATCTCTTGTATTCTGTTGGTGATGCTTACCTTTGTAGTGCCTGATCTTTTCTCTATGTTCTCCAGCTCCTGGTTTTTCTCTATTTGTGTTTTCTTTATTGATTCTAATTCTGTTTTCATGTCTTGCACCATTTCCTTCGTATGTTTGAAAGTGGACTCCTGCTTTTCAATGATAGCTTCTATTTTTTTGTCCGTTTCTTCTCTATGTATCACTAATTGTGCCTCTACTTCTTTGGGTATAATTGCCTGTATTTCTATGAGAGCTTTGTTTATTTCTTCTTTATTTGCCTTCATTTGTGTGGACATTTCTTTGAGAGCTTTGTGCATTTCTTCTCTGTTTGCCTCAATTTTCATGGTCATTTCTCTGAGAGCACGATTTGTTTCCTCTTGGTTAATCTCAATTTCTTTGGTTATTTCTCTGAGCGCTTTGGTCATTTCATCTCTATGGGCCTCTAATAGCTGGAGAAATATAGTTTTGAGGTCGTTTTCTTGTATGTCTAGTGAATTGAAGTGTCCATTGTTTTGTGGGGTTGCTGGTGAGGTCATTATGTCCTGATTTTTGTTGGGAGTGTTCTTACATCTGCCTCTAGCCATCTGGTTATTTATAATCCTCACTGGTTGTTCCTCGAGATTGTAGTTTGGGCTATGATCCTCTCTTTCTGTTTTCTGGACTGTTTTTTCAGGAAGATGAGAAAGGTTCACTGCTTTGGGAGTGTGCACTGTGTTTTCAGTTTTGCCTAAGTAAAGAATGTGACGCTGGCGCTATTCAAGTGCGCTTTTAGCGGGCGCAGTGTGCATGCGTGGATTCTCTGCTTATTGCAGTGGCCTGTAAGCCACTATTATGCAGTTCTGACTGAGATCCAGGGATTGTTTGCCTGGATTACCCTGGTGGACCCGCAAGGCAGAGGCTTCAATGTTGGGGTCGCTATCCCAAGAATCCCTATGATGCCCACACTAGGAGTGTGGGTGGCAGGGATCTCGTCTGGTTGCTTCTGTGGAAAGGCCCTGGGTCTGGTGCAATCTCTCCCTAGAAGGCTCACTCACTCTCTTGCAGGACCAGTGGAATGCACAGGGGTTCCCCTTGCTCACTACTCTCTGTTTTGGTCTTGCTGCGGAAGTGCACGGGTAGGCTAACAGTCAGCTCTGTGACACTGTGGCCGCAGGACTTGGTGTCCACCTTTCCTGTGTGCTGTCTCTTTGTCCTTTCCCTCTGCCAGGAGGGGTTATGTTGACTGGTCCCTGGGTGGCGAGGGAAAGAGTTAGGTTGAGTGTACTCAATCCCAGATCCCGGGCCCAGATCTCTCTGCCAGAAGCAGCCTAGTGGTAGAATCTATGTTTGCTGATCCCAAGAGAGTACCAGGTAGGGTTGAGTGTCCTCAGATCCAGAGCTTGGGTTTCTCTGCTAGGGGCCGCTGGAGAGAGGGTGCTGTGTCCTTGGCAGATTGCCTGTCTGTCCTTCCCCTCTGACCTTCTCCTCTGCTAGGTCAAGCTTATGGAGGTGCTCTCAGGGGAGTGCCAGCAGGGGTTGGGGCTTCTCAGTCAGATCCTGAGCCCTGAGCCAGCGGCGTTTCTCTGCTGGGGCGGGGGGCACTGGTGATAGAACTTGCTGCTAGACCTTATTGCGCTGGACCCAGGAGAATCTCAGGACGTGTAGAATGACCACAGTCCCAGATCCCGAGCTGTAGTTTGTTTGCTAGGAGCGGCCGGCAGCACTGGAGTTCCGGCATTGTGAAGCTGCTGTGCGCCTCTTAATCCTTCTGCTCCACTGCGGCAGGATGATGGCGGCGTTTGGGGGAGTGCCCGAAAGGATTGGGTTTTCTCAGCCCCGATCTCGGGTTGGGGTACAGACAATGTGGTCTGTGGCAGATTCTGCTGGACGCCTCCTGCCTCCTCCGAAGAGGGAGTAGGGATTTTGAGCTGGGCACGCAGCTGCAATCAGTGTGAGGCGCGGGAGCTCAGTTGTGGTGGAGGCAGGTACCCGTGGTTGGAGAGACCTTCCAGGGAAAGACTGGGTGACCCGTGAGCAGTCTGGCAACTTTCCTTCCCCGTGGGTTTTTTTTGAGACTGGGACTCACAGCCTTAGGCCCCCTTGTGCCCACCAATCAGCCTGAGAAAGTGATCAGGCCAAGCAGGCTTGCAGCACCAGCCCGGAGACCCAAAGCCCGCGTTCCCGGGTTCTCTTCCGGGTTCTGGCTGGGCAGCCGAGAGTGGACCCAACTGCTTCCCACACCATGGGAGCCTCCCCTCATCTGGGAAACACAATCGATCGCTGTTGTTTTAGAGCCCAGAGTTCAGTCTCCTGGTCGCTGCACGGAGTGTGTTGTCCTGCTTCTCAGACATGGTGTTCTCCCGGTGCCGTCATCTTGGCCCCTCGCAAATGGTCTTTTATTTTTTTATTTTTACTTTATCTGCATTGGTATTTTGTCTGGATGTATGGCTATGTAAGGGTGTCAGATCTTGGAGTTACAGACAGTTGTGAGCTGCCTTGTTGATGCTGGGCATTGAACTGAGGTCTTCTGGAAGAGCAGTCAGTGCTCTTAACTACCAAGCTATTTCAACAACCTTGGCAAATGGTATTTATGTGGTTCCTATTCAATCTAAATTTAAAGCTGGCTTTGAGGTTGGAGCATGTCTTGCTCATTTTCTAAACCCACACATGCTTGTTAAAAGAAAATTCAAAATCTGCCTCATGTCAGAATAACCGCCTAGTATGAGACAAAGGTAAACAAGGCAAACAAACAAAAAACAAACAAGGGACTACTTTATTTATACTAATCTCATAATCTTTTGGTTTACATTTGACTCTTTAAAACTTTTCTTAAGGTATAAATACTATCTCAAAATCTATAAGATTATTAAGTATATATTACCTTCTGTCATGACACTAGTAGTCACACATAGTACTATTTCTAGAAATAGTACTAGTTTTTATCCAGTTTCCTGTACATGTTGTCAGGTTTCAATCTGAATCAGGTGAAATCATACTTTGTTCTCTCATTTACTGCCTTGTCTGCATTAATAGACATTTGTTGTTTCTGTCTACCAGGGAAGAGTTAGTGTAAAAACACAGGTCATTTTCTTTTCTGTTCTTGTGTGTGTGTGTAAATGTATGTGTGCTAGTGCATGGGTCCATGCATGCACAGGTCAAAGAAGGGCATCAGTGTCCAACTCATTCCTTTGATGCAGGATATTTGCTGGATTTTCATTTTCCTTTGTTTTGGCTATTCTCACAGCCATCAAGCCCTGGTGGTCTTTCTATGTTCATCCCTCAGTGTTAGCATTACAGGAAAATAATATACAAGGATCCTAAACCTATGCACCTTGAAGGATCTGTATACTCAAGAGGCCTCAGCAATAAGCTCAATGCTGCAACACCATGCAAGCATATTCAGAGTACTTAGAGTGGGACTGACTGACATTTAGGAGTGTCAACCACAGTAATCAGTTCAAAAGCCACATGACCAACCTGTCTTCAGGTTTGTGGACACAAGATACTTTGAGAAATCACATAAATAAAGACACAGATCATGGGCCAAATGGCCTGAACCCTGCAAGCAAGCAATAAGTATACAGTTGTAATTACAGAGAATAGGACTCTTTATTTATGCCTTACTATGTTCATGTCTTCATTGAGTTTCCATTAATGGCACATGTGAATTGATAAGGCCTTAACTGTTTCCCACACCATGGCATTCTTATAAGCCTATTACAAGGCTCCCCTTATTGCTGTTTGCTGAAAAACTCAGGCTCTTAGGTGGAGCAAGTATCTTGCCAATCATAAGGATCTTCTAATTTTTGCACTGACAACAAGGAAAGGGGAAGGCGTAAAAGACAAAGAAAGGACAACCCTATGCCCTGCTAGGAGTAGCACCTGCTGTGTGGCACCCTTTCATTCGAGTTCTTCTCCAATGCAAATATTTCTCTTTTAGCCTTTCATCACTATGTTCCTGAAACTGGGTAACTAAATGAAAATAGTGAGGTCTAGAATGATGGCTCAGCAGTTAAACACTTTCAATGCAAGCATAGGGGCCAGAGTTTGGGTCCTCAACCCCATGCAATAATCCAGTAAATGCAAAGAACCACAAAAAGTAAAGGCTTTAAAAATGTGTTTGACAGGCAATCAATGAACATCTATTCATTAAATGGTCCACACTCGTGTGTTAGTTTGAAGTAGATGGCCTCCACAACCTCAAACATTTGAGAACTTGCTCCCTGCTTCTGTATGTGGAGTGTAGGGGCTGTGGTCTTAGCAGAAAAAAAAAATAATTGTCACTGGGAGTTGGATTAGGATTTCAAAAGCCACACACCATTTCTATTTCACTCTCTCTGCTTTCTGTTTGCAGTTAGAGATATTGGCTGTCAACTGCTGCTCCAGCAGCCACGTTCTGCCCACGGTCCCGTTGAAGGTAATATATAGACTCTTATTCCAGTGGAACTGTAAGCCTCAAATAAATCCTTCCTTCTATAAAGCCTTGGCCACAGTATTTTATCACAGCAGTAGAAAAGTAATTAAGACAATCTAGTTTTTTTTTTTTTCTCTTTGTGTTTGCATGTGCATGTACACCTGTGCCTTAGGTGCATATGCATGTGTGTCTGCCTGTAGTGGTCACAGGTTAACCCTGGAAGAACATCCTCAGGTACTGTCCACCTTGGCTTCTCTGAGACAGGTTCTTTCACTGCCCTGAAATTTTCTAGGTAGGCTATGATGTTTGGTCAGCAAGATTCAAAATTTCTTTTATTATGTGGGTTTTAAGATTGAACTCAAGCCCTCATACTTAGATGTCAAGCATGTAACCAGCTGGGATATCTTGCCACCTCCCTTCCTGTGAAAAGTTATCCTTTACTACTTTATTCTTTTATAGCATTTTGATAGTGTTTTCATTTTGATGGCACTTTTCCAGCTAGGAGTCTGTATTAATTACTTAGAAAAGTAAGTGATAGAACACCATGTTTAAAGCAGCTTATAGAGCTTATTTGGCCTTATAGTTACAGAGGGATGAGTCCACTGTGGTGGTGAAACAATATCAAGCAGGACGCACAGTGGCTGGAACAGGATGCCGAGACAACCACATCTTAACTGTGAGCATCAAGCAGAGACAGAATTGAAAGTAACCTGAGGCTTTATGTTTTTTTTTTTTATTAATTACACTTTATTCACTTTGTATCTTACCTATAGCTCCCTCTCTCCTCCCTTCCAAATTCCACCTTCCTTCCCCCTTCTCCATCCATTTCCCTCCCCAAGTGCACTGATAGGGGAGGTCCTCCTCTCCTTCCTTGTGATCCTAGTCTATCAGGGCTCACCAGCAGTGGCTGCATTGTCTTCCTCTTTGGCCTGGTAAGGCTTCTCTCCACTCAGGGAGAGGTGATCAAAGAGCAGGACAATCAGTTCATGTCAGAGACAGTCCCTGTCCTAATTCCTATGGAACCCAATTGGACACTGAACTGCCATGGGCTACATCTGTGCAGGGGTTCTAGGTTATCTTCATGAATGGTCCTTGCTTGGAGTATCAGTCTCAGGAAAGACCCCTGTGCCCAGATTTTTTGGTTCTGTTGCTCTCCATGTGGAACTCCTGTCCTCTCCAGGTCTTACTATCTCTCCCTTTTTTCCTAAGATTTCCTGCACTCTGCCCAAAGTTTGACTATAAGTCTCAGCATCTGCTCTGATACCCTGCAGGGTAGAGCCTTTCAGAGGCCCTCTGTGGTAGGATCCTGTCCTGTTCCCTGTTTTCTCCCTCTTCTGATGTCCATCCTCTTTGCCTTTCTGAATGGGGATTGAGAGTCCTAGAAGGAGTCCTCCTTCTTGATTAGTTTCTTGAGGGGTACAGATTTTAGTAGGTTTATCCTATATTATATATCTAATATGCATTTATGAGTTCTTGAAGTGCTTGTGAAGACTTTCTTTCCCTGTGTAGTATTCTAAGAGTTGGCATGAATGGAGCTGTGGGTGCTGTGGATGAGGTAAGGTGGTCCAGGCTGGAGTCCCCTGAAGCAGTGAACTACCAGTTGCTGATACAAATCACCTCTCGAGTTAACCTTTGTTGCTTTCTTCTGAGAGTACAATTCAGAGCCAGACTTCTCTCTATGTGGCCTCAGGGGAATGGGGAGGTTCCTTAGGAAACTCCTGGACTCGGGTAGTTTATTTCTTGGATTTCTGTGGGGCTGATCACTTCAAAAACAGCAAGCCATCTCTTTGGTCTCATAGCTTAGACACTGCTTCTCAACTTCATATTCAATATTATTCTTTTACATGAAGTCCTTTGGCTTTGTTTTTATCTAGTTGTCCTCCAGAGCAGTGAAAATATATAAAAACACAATTAGGTTACACATCTGTTTATGTACTTTCCCCCTTCATATGCTTGATACATAAGACCAGTAAAAACTTTTTTTTTATTCTCCTCAGTTTCACTTGTGTATGCAGTCATGCTGAGCCTCCACCCAAGGATGTCTCTGAATGTGACCCAACACAAAACTGTGCACTTACCTAAAACCTTTTTGTTACATAAAAAAAAGATAGCAGCATCTTGCTTGTTCATGAAAGGGGATGACATATAATTCCCTGACAAGGATGAGCTTTATTAAGAGAAAGGCCCTCAAGATTAATAAAAATATCAAGATGAATATATCAGAAATGGCAGAACAGGCTCCTAAAAGAAAAGAGATGATTCCCTTTAAAGCTCATTGATGAAAGGATAATGAGAATATGGTGCGTACATATATAAAATGGACTACTATTCGGCTCTAAGAAAAAAAATGAAATCACAAACTTTGTAGGAAAATGGATGGATTTAACTTAGAATGCATAATATTAAAGAAGGAAACCCAGTCTCAGAAATAAAAAAAATATAGTTAGCACATTTCCCCTCATACTTAGATCCAACCTGTAATGTACACATGTATATAAATAAGCAGATATATGTGTGTCAGTATAACACTTAGAAATAACAGTAATGGAGGTAAAAGACACACAAATGTAAAGATGATACAAAGCTAATTGTGTTTCTAGTTTTAACTCTTGTCACTTTTTTGTGCTAGACAAATGCATGAAAGTATAATTGATAATTAAAACATAAATTCCAAAGTGAAGCCCTAGAGCTTCAGAATGTTTATTCTAACTGTATTGATGTTCACTGAGATGTACAAAGTTTGGAACAAAGTATTTGAGTGGCTTTGCTATTCTAGATATGTGATGCCTTTATTTGTGATCTCATTATAACACAATTACTTTTATATTTAAAAAAATGAGCTAAGGTTCATGGTGTGGGGATGGTCTTAGGGTATTAACTAAATTGACACTTGCCTTGAAAGAATGAGGACCTGAATACAGTCTTTCAGAATCCATGGTGGGGTAGGGGCAAAACTGGCCATAGTTGTGCAGGCTTATAATCTCAGTGCTGAGGTGAAGGAGGTTGTCTTCTGGCCTGTATACATTCATATGCATGTCAGTGTACACACACACACACACACACAAACACACACAAACACACACACACACACACACACACACACACACACACACAAATACACAGGCATTTACAAAAGTCATGTGTGAGGATGATCAGAAGAAGCACCAGAAATGTATTCTCAGAATGAGAAATGTGGAGAACATGAGGGATCTTGACAAGAGGCCTTTTGGTGAAGTGCTTGATGATAATGAAGTGGTGGAGGCCCGATAGCAGTGACTTGAGGGATGCTTACTACCCATCATGAAGGTGGAGACAGGCTGCAGAGGTGATCAGTTAAGAGACTTCTGCTCTTCTGGACGATCAATAGTTCAGTTCCCAGCATTCACATGGGCAGGCTCACAACCACCTGTATCTCCAGCTTGGGGGATATGACTTCCTCTTCTGACCACTTTACATCTATGCACTGGGTGTGTGGCATTCATGTGAATATATACACACAAAGAGACAAAATATATCTTAAAAAATAATTTGGAAACAATATACATTGTATAAATGCAACTGTTGTATATACATAACTGTTTGGGTGATTTTTTTTTGTCTAAAAGTAAACACAAAAACTGTGGAAATAGAACTAAGATTAGCCAATACATCAGTGTCAATAGCTGAATTTCTGGAGTTGTGAATGGTTTAGTTTGTTTTTAGATTTATTTATTTTTGTTTTATGTGCATGAATGTTTGCCTGCAAATGTGTCTGTATGTACACCATATTCTTGCTTGGGCCTATGGAAAGTAGAAGAGAACCGCCAATCCTCTGAATTTCCATGGCTCTGAGCCACCACATGGGTGCTGGCAATTGAACTCAGGTACTCTGAAAGAACATCCAGTGCTTTTAAGCACAGGACCATTTCTCCAGCCCATTGAAATTTTGAAAATATTTCTTATTGTAACTTAAAAATTTAATTTTCTGTAGTAAATGTGTTAATGTTGAAGAAAACCAACAGCAGTGTTAGTATGATTTGCTGATGGCTAAACCCCTCAGCCAGGTTTGTTCCCAAGCTGAGAAGTGCTGTGTAGAATCTGCTCTGTGGAGGCTCTTGTCTCTTTACCTGGGGTGAGATATAATATTGTATTTCTCCTTAGGTTACAGGATGCATTTTCCACCATTCTGTCTTAAAGAACAGACCTGAGCAAATTCATCCGCCACCCATCAATGTGAGGCTTTTAAGGGGATTGTCTTACTCTTTGAGTCTTTTAGTGTGAAAGTCAAAGAGAAGTTGGCTCTGCCAGATGGTTTCCACGTGAGCGGTGTTTAGAAAAGTATTTGGCACAGCAACTTTTTTGCTTAGGGAGTGATTACTTGTAAAGGGAGAAATAGTGATGAACATTAATTGTTTGGTAGGTGCCAGGTTCCTTTACATACATTTTTTGCACATAACTATTATCAGAATTATTAATCTAGACAAGCCAGGCCTGGCTTTATAAGTCAAAAGCCAAACTAACAGAAAAAAAAGTGGAAATTTATTCAACATAGTGACATCAGGAACAGAAACACAGACATCCAGTGATCCAGGAAGACAGTCTTTAGGGTCCTGACATAATTTTTTTTATTTGTAATTTTTTTTATTTTAATTTTTTAATAATTACACTTTATTTACCTTGTATCCCCCCCTGTAGTTCCCTCCGTCCTCGCCTCCCAAACCTTTCCTTCCTCCTCCTTCTCCTCGCATGCCCCTCCCCAAGTCCACTGGTAGAGGAGGTCTTCTTTTCCTTCCTTCTGATCCTATTCTGTTAGGTCTCATCAGGAGTGGCTGCATTGTCTTCTGTAGCCTGGTAAGGCTGCTCCTGCCTCAGGGGGAGGAGCAGGCCAATCATTTCATGTCAGAGACAGACCCTGTTCCCATTACTATGTAACCCACTAGGAGACTGAATTGTCATGGGCTACATCTGTGCAGGGGTTCTGGGTTATCTCAATGAATTCTACTTGGTTGGACTATCAGTCTCAAGGAAGACTCATGTGCCCAGATATTTTTGATCTGTTGCTCTCCTTGTGGAGCTCCTGTCCCCTCCGGGTCTTACTAACTCCCACTTCTTTCATAAGATTCCCTGCAACTTCCTCAAAGTTTGGCCATGAGTCTCAGCATCTGCTTTGATAGTCTGCAGGGCAGAGCCTTTCAGAGGCCCTCTGTGGTAGGCTCCTAACTTGTTCCCTGTTTTCTCACTCTTCTGATGTCCATCCTTTTTGCCTTTCTGAGCAGGGATTTAGCATCTTAGCCAGAGTCCTCCTTCTCGATTAATTTCTTTAGGTGTACTGATTTTAGTATTTTTATCCTATATTATATGTCTAATATCCACTTATGAGTGAGTATATACCCTGTGTGTCTTTCTGCTTCTGGGATACCTTACTCAGGATGATCTTTTTTAGTTCCCACCATTTACCTGCAAATTTCATGATTTCCTTGTTTTGTTTGTTTTTTTTTGTTTGTTTGTTTGTTTTTAATTGCTGAGTGATATTCCATTGTGTAAATGTACCACAGTTTCTGTATCCATTCCTCAGCTCAGGGGCATCTGGGTTGTTTCCAGCTTATGGCTATTACAAATATAGCTGCTACAAACATGGATGAGCAAATGTACTTGTTGTATAGTTGAGTATCTTTTGGATATGTACGTAGGAGTAGTATAGCTGTGAATGGCTGAGAAACATTTAAAGAAATGCTCAACATCCTTAGTCACCAGGGAGATGCAAATCAAAATGACCCTGAGATTTCACCTCATAGCCTTCAGAATGGCTAAAATTAAAAACTAAAGTGACAACACAAGCTGTAGAGGATGTGGAGAAAGGGGAACCTTCCTCCACTGCTGGTGGGAATGTAAACTTGTACAACCACTTTGAAAATCAATCTGGTGCTGTCTCAGACAATTAGAAAACAAGGTTTTTAAAGGGAAAAGATGCAAGCAAGGAAGTCCATGCCTTGGCATTACAGGATTGGGTAAGAGGGTCTTTAGGAAGTTGATCTTTAAAATAATAGGTCTGTTTTAGGATCCAAGGCCACAGTGGTTTGGTCTCTGCCATCTGAGAGGTAGATGATCATGAGCAGTGCCTGGAGTGTCCTGTTATGTGTTAATTAGAGGGACTGATTGTCATCTGGTCTAGTTGCCAAGCAAAAATATCTTTCAAGGCCCTCAAGGCTGGGCAAGCGGGTCTGTCTTAACTTGTCTACTTCTTTGTCTAAACTTGTATCCAGGACCATAGTCCTGTTGCTCCAGGAATTAAATTTCAAATTTTGGACCTCTCAATAACAGCCACACAAAAGCCAAAGAACTTGGGATGAGGCTCAGTGAAGTAGTACTGAGATATCATGTACGTGGCTGTGTACTTCCTAGTGTGTGCATCTGGGGGAAAATGAAGTAGAAGGAATAGAAATGAGAGGAAAAAGGAAGGAAATGGGGAAGACCACAAGAAGGGAGGAGACGTTGTTTCAGGATCAAAGACAGGAGACTGAGAAGTAGAGAAAAAAGAGTTAGGAAACTCAAAGCGACATTTCTGAGAGTGATTCTCTAGTAATGAAAGAAGATGCTGATGTGCAACAGAACATCATGCTCCCAGAGTCTCTGATGATTTCAAGATAAGTGAGAAGAATCCAGTTTGGTGCACATCTTCTTTTATTATTTAATTAAATTTTTAGTTTTTATATTAATTACAATTTATTCATTTTGTATCCCAGCTGTAGTCCTCTCCCTCATTCCCTCCCAATCCCACAATCCCTCACTCATCTCCTCCCATGACCCTCTCCAAGTCCACTGATAGGGGAGGTCCTCCTTCCATGTGACCCTAGCTTATCAGGTCTCATCAGGACTGGCAGTGCACATCTTCTTTTCCATGAAAAAGCAAAAGAACTTAGCTTGCCTAAACACAGAGTTTACAGGACAACATAGAGATGGAGACTTAATGGGAAGAGGGACTGCCTCTGACATAATCTGATTGGCCTGCTCTTTGATCATCTCCCCCCGAGGGGGGAACAGCCTTACCAGGCCACAGTAGAGGACAATGTAGCCACTTGTGATGAGAACTGATAGACTAAGATCAGAAAGGAGAGGAAGACCTCCCCTATCAGTGGACTTGGGGAGGGGCATGCATGCAGAAAGGGGAGGGAGGGTGGGATCGGGAGGGGTGGAGGGAAGGGCTTATGGGGGGATACAAAATGAATAAAGTGTAATTAATAAAAAATTTAAAAAATAAAATAAAAATAAAATTAAAAAACAAAAAAGGAGCGCTGTTGAAGAAGGACTGGATGTTGTGCAATTATACAGCCTCATCTGAGTCTAAAGGCTATTGTGACATCAATTGCTTTCTTATTAAGTGGAGGCAATCAGACACTGCTGGGCATGGTGGCTTCTGCCTTTAGTCCCAGCATTCCTGAGGCAGGGGCACATGGTTATCTGTGAGTTCTAGCCTGATCTATACAGGAAGTTCCAGGCCAGCCAGGGCTATAAAGTGAGATATTTTGGGAGAGTTGGAGGTGGGGCAGGGAGACAAAAGAAAGAAAGAAAAATAATTGTTTTCTCTTTAAACTTAAAGCTAACTCACACCCTTAATAACACCATAGTATTGAAGGTGTTGCACATGAGCTGGCAAAAATCTTCTTGAATTCCTCTAATGTAATTATCACATAAAGTGTGTGTGATGGGCTTGTGGAAAGAGATTTCAAAAGTTAAGAAAGCATGCTACTCTTGCAGCACACTGGCTTTCAGCTCCCAGGTCTCATGTTTGATGGCTCACAGCCTCCTGCAATATCAGCTCCGGATGATGTTTGCACAGATACCCACACTCACATGTACAGACATACACACGTAGAAACAATTTAAAGCTTTAAAATCTTAAAAGAAGAACAATTAGGACTAAAGAGATGTCTCTGTGAATAAGAACACTGTTTTGCTCTTGCAGAGGTTCTGAGTTCAGTTCCTAGCTCCTACATGATAATTCAAAACCATCTATAAGTCTAGATACAGGGGATCCAATATCCCCTTCTCATCTCCCTGGGAACCATGAAGATACATGCATGTAGGCAATCTTTCATGTACATAAATAAGTAGATATTAATAATTATTGATATTAATAAACTAAAGAAATATAATAATAATTGTGGCTAACAAGCCAATGACATTTGACAACAACCTGCTTTTTTTTAGGATTAAAAAATTATCATTTAATTTATTTATTTTTTATTAATTACAGTTTATTTACTTTGTATCACAGCTGTAGCTCCCTCCCTCATTCCCTCTCAATCCCACCCTCCCCCTTCTCCACCCATGCCCGTCTCCCAGTCCACCTATAGGGGAGGTGTCCCTCCCCCTTCTTCTGATCATAGTCTATCAGGTCTCATCTGGAGTGGCTGAATTGTCTTCTCTGTGGCCTGGTAAAGGTGCACCGCCCTCACAGGGAGGTGATCAAAGAGCAGGCAGCACTGACTTCATGTCAGAGACAGTCTCTGTCCCCATTACTAGGTAACCCATTTGGACACTGAGCTGCCATGAGCTACATCTGTGCAAGGGTTCCAGGTTATCTCCATGAATGGACCTTGGTTGGAGTATCAGTCTCAGAAAAGTTTGCTGTGCCCAATTTTTTTTTTCTTTCCTTGTGGAGCTTCTGTTCCTCCAGGTCTTTCTATCTTCCCCTTCTTTCATAAGATTCCCTGCACTCTGCCCAAAGTTTCTCTATGAGTCTTAGCCTCTGCTTTGATGCTTCTGGCTTTCAGAAGCCCTCTGTGGTAGGCTCCTGTCCTGTTCCCTGCTTTCTCCCTCTTCCAATGCCCATTCAGTTTGCTTTTCTGAGTGAGGATTGATCATCTTACCTAGGGTAGCGGCTTTATTTGTAATAGCCAGAAGCTAGAAACATGCTGAATGTTCCTCAGTTGAGGAATGGATACCGAAACTGTGGTACATTTACACAATGTATTATTACTAAGCAATTAAAAACAAGGAAATCATGAAATTTTCAGGCAAATGGTGGGAACTAGAAAAGATCATCCCAAGTGAGTTGTCTCAGAAGCAGAAAGATGCATATGGTATATACTCACTCATAAGTAGATATTAGACATATAATGTAGGATAATCATACTAAAATCTGTACACCTAAAGAAGCTAAACAACCTGCTTTTGAAAGAAGACTAAGGTCCAGATTAAGAGAGGCAACTGAAAATATGTAAATGCATCTATTATCTGTGTATTTGCAAGGTGATCTACTGCTCTCTCTTCCCTGGCTCAGAGTTTCAGATATGGAAGAGTAGAGATGAACACACACTCAGACACTGAGCAGAAGGCAGAGACAGTGACTGATAGTTCTCTCTTTGTAAACAGCTTTGAAGGTATATTCAGAAGGCTCATTGTGCAGATAGCTCAGGAGCAAAATGGAGCACATCCCTGATGTAGGATTATCTTGATAATTCTAAATCAGTGAGGAAGAAGGAATGGAGAACGGAGTGCATGGTATATCTCTACCAGTATAGTAAAGGAGATACTTCTCACTGTTTCCTCATTCCCAGAGGAATTCTGCTGTTTTGAGGGCAAGCAACATAACATAAGTCAAATGTGCAATTGCTTCTTGACCCACTCCTCTACTTTTCCATTTTCATGAGATGGCACAATTCATTATTTGCATTGGTATGTACAGAATTATGGCAACACTTCATTGGTATTCATTTATTCAGTCCTTTGTAATCTATATTTAATGGAGTACCAGACTGTGGCATAATAAACCATTTAGAAAGATAGTGGCTGCGTACACAGGGGCTATTGCTTTCATAACCTGTACTTATTTTTATTACAAAACTAAAAGAGCCAAGCATAATTCAAACAAGCAAATGAAGCTAACATTTAACAGCTTGAACAATCATAGCGTGAGCTTTTGCTTTGCAAAGTCCTCAGTGGCTGTAAAACAAAGAAAAGAGTCTGCCCAACACCCTTCAAATTGCTAAATAAAGTTCTTTTAACTGCAATGTAAAATACAAAAGCCAAAGAAACTGTGATATTCCGCTTTGTTGAGTCCTCATTAGTCTTTTAATTGCCTTGACTTGCAGTGAGAGGAGCCGTTGTCCCAAGGCAGCCACTGTGCTCGGAATTCCAGAAAGGTCTTCTCCCTACTTCTTTATGTAAACAGATGTTCTTGTGAATACAAGAAGATGGGAACCAAAGAATGTCACAAAAAGTGACCTTGAGCCAAACAACATCATACTGCACACCCAAGTGTGCTCTGTAAAGCAATATGGTCCTGTCAAAACTGTTATACATACAGGTAAATTAAAAATAAAGACAGCATTTCAAAGATTTCAAGTAAATAGCTTTATTTAATTACAAACATTTGTCCTTTTTTTCTGAAAATGCTTTCCTAAATTCTTTGTGTCATTATTCTTATGTCTGACACCACCATCAGCATCCTGTATGCAGGTCCCAGCCAACCTGCTGACTCTCACGTCAGCTCTTCTCATCTTTCAACCATGCCATACCTCTTTTTTCTAGAATGTCATGACCAAAGTACATTCTAGACTTCCTGTGACCCTCAAAACCAAACATCTGTGGCTGAAGGAATGGCTCAACAGTAAAGAGCAATTGTTGCACTTCAAGAGGAGCTGAGTTTGGTTTCAGGTACCCATGTGGGTCACATAACCACATGTAGCTCCAGCTACAGAAGATCCACTGCCATCTTCTGGCCTCTGAAGATGACTGCATTCATGCACATATCTCAGTAGTTTAAAAATAAAAATAAAAATAAAAATAAAAATAAAAATAAAAATAAATTAAAATGATTGGGAAGGACTTGTGGGATGGCTTTGTCAGCATGCATAAGGACTTGAGTTTGAAGGCCCTGAACCCATTGAACAAACAAACAAACAAACAAACAGGTGCAAGGGCATGCACCTGCAATTCCATTGCTGGGAAGACAGAAACAGAGGGTCCTTGAGGGTTGCTGGCAGGTTCAACGAAAGTCCCTGTCTCAAAAAGTTAGGTGAAGTGCAATTAAATAACACAACTGATGTTAGCATCTGGCCTTCAAATACATTCATATGTGCACACACTCATAGGAACAAATACATACACCAGACACACAAAGAAGGAAGATAAACAACCAATCATCATGTGACTGTGTACTAAAGATCTTTAGGGTGCTTTGCAAATAAATAATCTAAAAAGAAGTGTTAAGATAGCCAAGATTAAGAGCTCAAAGCCTGTATCCAAAATTTATTTTGGTTGCTTATTTTGTTTCTTAATTTTCTGAGAAAGGCTTCACTGTGTCATGCAGAAAGGTGGTCTTCCTGTCTTTGTTCTCAAGTCCTGGGGCACAGGTGCCCACCACCATTAACTAAATTGTATTTCTCTCTGCAGCCTCAGAAGAAAAGCCAATAAAGTTAAGACAGTAAAAGGCCACAACTTCAATCATGTGCCTCAGAAAAATAACACGCTTACCATCAAAGCAATCAGAACATCAACTGCAGTTCTTACATGCTCCCCCAAAAAATTATCCAAGTAATTCAACTCTCACCCCAGATCCTTTGTGTTTCCTTCATCAACTTTGAAGCTTACCCCATCTCATTTCCTTCTTTACCTTCAGATATTTCTTTGTTGCTCTGTTAGTTGAATCTGATATGGAGGGAAACTGTGGACTTCAGGTATTGAATCTGAGTTTCCCAAATAGAGTAGTGATGAAAAAGGCAGACGGAAAACCTTTGTAATAACAGACACAGACGAACATAAAGAGAGATATTAGCCAGAATAATGAAGTCCAAATTGTTTATGGAATCAGTTATGCTCTTTGAGCTTCAGGGCCATGCAGCTTTGGATTGACTTCTCTGTACAGATGGGGATTATTTGGTTTGTGTTTTGTTTTGTTTTTTTTTTTTTTTTGAAGTTTTTATTTGTGTATGTATGTATGTATGTATGTGTGTGTGTGTGTGTGTGTGTGTGTGTGTGTGCATGGATAGGAAGACTTTCCTCATGTTTACTAGCCAATGGGGCCCTCAAATCATCCCAAAGTCATGGAAGTCTTGGAAAACTCCTCAGTGAGTCTACACACAATGCTACAAAACTGTACCAGGAAAGAGCTGTGAAAAGCTCATTGGTAATGGTGCCTAATTCCAAACCTGACAACATGTGTTCAATCCCCAGGTGGAAGGGAAGAACAAATTTCCCCAAATTGCCCTCTCATCTTCACATGCATCTCTCTCTCTCTCTCTCTCTCTCTCTCTCACACACACACACACACACACACACACACACACACACACACTCACTAAATAAATAAGCAAACAAATAAATAATAGTGCCAGGAAATTCCTGTTCATCCTTCAAACTAGCAGAGGACAGGAAGCTGACACGGGGCCCTGCCCTGCCTATCCTTGCTACACTGGGGCTACCAATGGATTCTGGTGGAGAGCCAGTCATCATTGGGTATCCCCTGGTGAGACTGTCAAGCTACAGTAAATACTTCCAAACAACAGTCATACACAAGGTACCTGTTAAACTTTGTGGGTCCTAAAACAAACAAAAAGAAAAACAAAAACCGATCCATGAAATTAGAAAAAGGAAGGGTGTTTAACAAGTGTAAGAGAGGGAGGCCCAGAGTTTTGGAGAACAATCAGAATACATTATGTGCATGTATGAAATGGTCTCATAACAAACTTAATACTAATACTAATACTAATACTAATACTAATACTAATACTAATACTAATACTAATACTAATAATAAATAATAATAATAAAATCTCAGAAGATTCCTTGCCCTCAACCCCTTGACTGCCAGGAGTTTAGGTTTATGAGACAGATCTTGTGGCATTTTCAATTCATGTTGTATTTATTGGGGCATAATCCCCCTGTAAGTCAAGAAGCATCTGTACATGATAGAGCTCTGCACTGAGCACGGCCAGTTACAAATACTGTTTCATCAATCAACAAAAACGATTGCATTACAAAATCACAACAAGAGTCCTGTCCTCTGTGGATTTATAGTTTGGGGAGATGGAGGAAAAGAAGTAAAATACCTAAGGATGCAGGCATGCTCTGCATTTGGACACTGTGAGAAAACATTGACATCATCATGGGAACCCTTAAGTAACAGTTTGGGGGTTTGAGGTTTGTTTGTTTGTTTTTTTTTAATCTCATAATGCTTTAAGTAAGTCCATAATTTTTTTGTTTGGCCTCATTCTTAGTTATCCTGGGGTACACAGAAGGAGACAATGCACTATTCAAGAAGGTGCTGCTGGGGAGAACGCTGCTGAGAATCAAGTGCTGCCATGTATATGGGAGCCTAAAGATCAGATTCCTCAAAACCCACATAAAAACTGAGCAGGCATAACAGCCTGACTATAATCATGGCACTCTGAGGGTAAACACTAAGGATCCTGAGGTAAGCTGGCCAGCTTGGTTAGCAAGAATTCATAAGCTGCCTCAGTAAATAAAGTAGAGAACAAGCAATGAAGATATCTGTCATCAATTTTGAGACTCCACATGAACATGTGTGTGTACATTCCTGTACACATGTGGCATAAAAAACACACAAGACACAAACAGAAATAAAGGAGGAGAGAGAGTCAGAGAGAGAGAGGAAGAAAGGAAGTAGGGATGAAAGGAAGGAAGGAAGAAAGGAAGAAGAAAAAAGAGGTAATTACTCCCCCTCCCAGGCTGCAGTGTAATCTGAAGGTGAGTTTCTGAGCCTGCTGTCCTATTTTCACTTTATATTACTGTAATAGCTTTGAATCTGTGACATAATGGGACAAGAGTGGCATGCATGCAAGGAAGACCAGGCCGCTAACCTGGAAGTAAAAGGGTCAATTTCATCTCAGCAACCTAGAACCTTCTTTGCCATTCCCGTGTGCCACTCAGGGCAAACAGTAATTCCATCACCCATTGAGGTCTAGGTAGTCTGTATCTGAAACAGGCATTGTGTGGAATGAATTCCAAGGGATTTCCCATACTTCCTTTCTCTTTCACTCTGACAACATTGTGATTAATGGCTTTACTGTTGAAGTTTCTGAATCACTGAGTAAATTTCAGGGTCATAAGCACATTTACAATCTGTTTGTCTTAAGAATATTTGTTTTCCCTGTGCCCTCCATTGATGTCAAGCTCCACATGAGCATCCCTGATGAGGGACATGATTCCATTTGGATGGCACAGTCACCACAGACCCAGAGACAAGGCATTGATCACTCCAGCCATCACTCAATCTGTCCACCCACACAGGGCAGCATTTACCTCTTCAGCTCTTACCTCCACACAAAACCTCTCTCCCAGGCTGGAAGATTATTCAGTGTATAAAGGACTTGCAGCACAACCTTGAGGAATCCCTACATCTCTGGAAAGGCTGAGCAGGAGTGGCAGTCTACACATCTCTCAGTATGAAATCCCAGGAGCAAGTTTCCTTGATTATCTGGTTGCCTAGCCCCAGTTTTGACAGAAAGACCCTGCCTCAATGAATTAGGTGAAAAACCAATAAAGGAACACACCCAATGTCAACCTTAGGCATCCTTTATTATGTGCACCCAAACACATGCTAGTCACCCATGCACACTCATGCAAAACACATACACACAAAAGCATGCCACACATTCACAGACACAAGAAAATTTTAAAACTTTCTTCAGAAATCTATTCCCACACCTGCTGAGAACCCACAAGGCAAACTAAACTATTCCATTCCCCAACCACAGCAGATTAAACCTGGAGCTAGTACCAATCACAAGTTCTGGCTCGACTCCAGCCACTGGCAGGCAAGCTGCCAAGCATGCGTACTTTCCACATGGGCAGGAAACTATCATCAAGTAGCAACTACACAGGCTGGGCTGTGGGAATCCTTGAGAGCATACATTTGGCTGCCTACAGAAGGCAAGATGGGAGCTGTCTGTCCAAAGTAGAGAGGCAGAAAGGGGGACCACCAGCCCCCTACCCAATACCTAGAACCATTGATTCATGATCCTGAAGGAGTCATGAATCAATACCCCTGGAAATTCCAGAACTTATGTGATATAAGTCTGTCTCATGCATAGAACTGAGCTCAGGGCAAATAAAGATTAACCAGGGTTACCCAGCGTATCAGTAAGAAGTTTAAATTAGATGACCATCTAATTTAGGCCATAGTGTTCAGATGTTTGTGAAAACATGAGCAGAGATGTTGCTTTTTAGTTGTCAGTACTGCTGAAGTCGGAGACCTGGGGTAAAGCAGAGAACCCTCCTTTAATGTGTAGACTCATCTAATCTGCTGAAGATCTCAAGTGGAAGGTGTGGACTCTTCAAAGAAATCCCACCCTCACGACCATTCCACAGAAGCCGTTAGCTGTATGTATTCCCAGGCCTCTGGCACACTCTGCAGCTCTCAAACTCAAGACTGCAACAAGCACTCCTCCCTGAGATTGTAGGCTGTTCTGCAGACCTCAGACTTGCTAGCTCAACACATCACTCCAACCTCCAACCCAACACCAATCACCTGAGCCAGACCCTCCAAACAAATGAACAAATATGCAACACATTGTTTAAAGTACCTCCATTGCTCTGCCCCCCTGGTGAACTGCATCTCCTTTTGCAAACTGTAAGCATTCTGTTGGCTTTATGAAAGAAGAAAATTACAGGAAAAGAAAAATATACATTGCATTAGTAAATAAAGGCAGGGCTGGGGAGAGGATTTCATCTGTTTTGTAAAGTGCTTGCTGTGTGAGTATGAGGACTTCAATTTTTTTCTTTTTTTAAATTTTTTATTATATACACTTTATTCATTTTGTATCCCTCCATAAGCCCCTCCCTCCTCCCCTCCCGATCCCACCCTCCCTCCCCTTTCTGCATGCATGCCACTCCCCAAGTCCACTGATAGGGGAGGTTCTCCTCTCCTTTCTGATCTTAGTCTATCAGTTCTCATCAAAAGTGGCTGCATTGTCCTCTACTGTGGCCTGGGAGGACTTCAATTTAAACCAAGAACCTATATTAAAATGTAGCAAATTTGGGTGTGGTGGTATATACCTGTGAACCCAGTACTGAGGAGGCAGAGACAGACAAATCTTTCTGGCTCACTGGCCAGTTAGTCTATTGGTGAGCTCCAAGCCATTTAAAGACTATCTGAAAAGGAAAAGATGAGCTTGAATGCTCTTGAGGAAAGGTCAATCCAAGGATGCCCTCTGACCTCCACACACATGTACACATACACATGTACACACACATATATGTACCTACATGTATTGTTATGAGCACAAAGGTCTTGTACCCAGAGATCTCCAGGGAAAACAGGAGTGTTACGCATGCAGAGTTGTCCTCTCACTGGAAAGGACATATAATAGGTTTTTGCACCTGGAAAACTAGGTCTTAGAGGTGATTAATAACCTGGTGATCTGCATTATCTGTTGGTCCAGGCTGTGTCAAGCGTCTACAAACAGGACCCTTATTTTATCTGTATATCAAGGATTATGACAATCTCTTGCAAACTACTAGTGTCATACCAATAATTCACTAGTAATAAAGAAAGTATAAGGAAGCAAAAATATCTAGATTATTTTCCATGGGAGTATTTGTGGTCCTACTGAGAAGATGATTTTAAAATATAATTTTTTAAATGTACAAGACAATCAAATGCTAATTTTTTATTTTTAAAATTAATCTTTTTTTACCTATTTGTTTATATTTTCTTACATTTCTTTAAATGATGTTTTCAATTTCTTCAGATGTTAGTATTTTCTTATCTCTGAGTAATTTATTCATTTCTTCTCTAAAGGCCTCAATATATTTTACTCTATCTTCCTGTATTGCTTTGAGGATGTTTTTTGGTTTTTGGTTTTTGGTTTCTCCATTATCATCTTCGTAAGCATAGATTTAAGAACATTTTCTTGTGTGTCATTTGTGTTTGGGTATCCAGGTCTGCTTTCTCTGGGATTTCTTGGTTCTGGAGATGTGATGATACTGCTTTGGCTTGTGTTGATTATGTTTTCATGAAGGCCATCTGGTTTTCTCTGGTGTTGGCTGGTAATTCCTGGTGCCAGCTTGGTTTGAGAAGAGTCCTAGAAGCTGTGTGTTCTTGGATTGGTTGGTGTTGTCTTGCATGGGCAGGTAGTTCTCAGGGAATTGCCTGTGGCTCTCCTCAGAACTATGATCCTAAGGACAGATTGTACTCTTTATGAGCATGGGGGGGTCCTCCTCTTGCCAGGGAATGTCCTGGAGTCATCTGTTCCATTTGTTGCTCTGAGATTAATGAGCTCCAGCTACCCTGTCACTGTGCTCAGACAATATGATCAATGGGTGCAGCAATTTTAAAGATCCTGTGGGCTCAGAAGTCTGGCAGTTCTCCTTAGGCAGAGGGGTTGAGCTTTTTTACAATTAAAAGTAACTTCACTACTTTTAAATGTATATATCCTATCATCTTGCTGCTTGTATCATAAGCCATCGAATGGAAATCTTTGAATAGTGGGAGCTTCAAATATCACAGAAGTTTCCAAGAAGCTATTTATGCATTCTGTAAATCTGTTCATAAAATTAAACCTTCTTTTTTTCAGATTTAAGTTCCATTTTTTTCTGAATTGAACACAATACATTTTGCTAAATACATCACCACAGAAAAGTTTAGGTGAAAAAATCTGCTGTAATGAATTCAATTTATGTATGTTAGCAATGCTAGTATTGGCTAATTTAGTTAACCAGAGTGACTGTCTGCAGCATTCAAATGTTAGCATGTATATAAAGATGCTAGTTGTAAAACACCTTCCTCTTTTATAAAGATGATTCAGTTACATACGTGCTCAAATATTTTATAAAATAATATGAACAACAGAAAATCTGAAAAAAAACACAAACTCTTTATTCTTCGGTTAATTATATTAAAAATAAAAGTTTAAAACATTCAGTTCCTTGAGCATGTGAGAGAGGTCAGGGACTAGAAAACTTGTTTTGCAACCCCGATAGCATAAGTCTGGATCCTAGAGCCCTCATAGGAAAGTAGACGCTCAAACATTTTTCTTCACTCTTGCAGAAAAATGGGATTGTAAAATGCTTTCAGTTTTTATATGAGGTGGGGCTCCTGGAAACTCAAATGATAGCTATCATGATATGTGCAGGAATGAAGAACAAGAGACTATATTTTAGAATGTAGTCTAAGGTAGAATGCTAGGACAGACACTAGAGGTGGACAAACATACACACATACACACACATACACACATTTTGACATGTACATAACACACACATATCACTTACATAGATGCACACATCACAAACCACATACATCCAACTTTAGTTTTCTAGATATAGTGTGATGATGTGAATGAAAATAGTCGCTATAGATCCAGAAAGATGGAACTATTAGGAGGTGTGACCTTGTTGAATTTGATTTGAACTTGTGGAAAGAAGTGTGTCTCATTCACTTCCTACTGCCTCCAGATCTGTATGTGGAACTCTAAGCTCCTTCTCAGCCCCATGTCTGCCTGCATATTGCCATGATGGCAATCGACGGAATAGTTGAAAACTGTAAGCCAGTCCTAATTAAATGCTTTCCTTTGTAAGAGTTGCCATTGTCATGGTTTCTTTTCACATCAATAAAAACCCTAAGACATGTAATATCATAATGCTGGAAGAGATAATGTTTTTATTTTATTTTACTTTATTAATTACACTTTATTCACTTTGTATCCCCCCATAAGCCCCTTCCTCATCCCCTCCCAGCCCCATCCTCACTCCCCCTTCTTCATGCATGCCTCTCCCCAAGTCCACTGATAAGGGATAATGTTTTAATAAATCCCTTAGTACTGTGTTTAAACAGTTTTACTTCATTTTTATTATTATTATTATCATCGTCCTACATGTGTGTATGTGTGTTTGCTGCCATGCCTGTGTCATAGTACATATGTGGAGTTAGAGAACAACTTTTCACACTTGGTTCTTTCTTTTCACTGTGCACTCCAGGGATTAGACTCACGTTGTCAGCTTGTTTGGAGTTTGATAAAATTTTCACAGCATGTGAAACCTATAAAGAAATTTCACTGGAGGTCTGTTAGTGCATTTAAGTAGTTACTATCCCTCTTATCAACCACGTGTAATTGTAGGATGTAAGGTACAATAGCTGTATTTTTTTTTCTGCCTATTCTTAGGTAAGAACTTGGTAAATGCTTGATTCTGGAAGTCCTAAATGACTCCATTAATAATTCCCTACTCTAATTTCTATTTCTTAGTTAGACTATTTGGTTTTAAATGCATCCCATTTATAAGTAGAGTGGCAATAGAATAGCAGCTGATGTAGAAATATCCTTTCTTGTGTTTTGAGCCTAAATTGTTTTAAAATAATATCTTAAGATGAGCCTTCTAAAGAGAAACTGGCTCGTGCCTTTGCCTGCAAGATAAAACAGTGACCCAATCTATTTTATTCATATGAGAACTGAGGAGTGCAAATCAGAGAGTTTCAGCAATCATCATGGTTACTTTTGGCAAAAAGGTGATTGAACAGAAAGGTTAGAAGACTGGAATTGAGGTAACAATAGATAGAAAAAACAGTCAAGAATGATTGAGTCAGAATTCAGCCCTCTTTCAACATACCCTTAACTGGTAAGATTTTCTATTTGCATTTGTAAACATTACAAAGGAGCTGCAAAATAACTTCAGAAGGAAAGATGCACTAATGTAGGAGAGCAGTACAGTGAGAAAAGAGCACAGTGGCATCGAGATAAATACATGAGGATAAACCAAAGGCAGGGAACCCTGGAAATGAACATCCAAAACTGTGTTCATGATCCTGGAGATCTTCAAATTCCAGAGAGGCCAAATGTAATGTTAGTTAACAAGCAGATTCCAATAGCCTGCTTCTAGGTTGCCTAGCAACGTCTGATGTTATCACCTGCCAACAGCCATGGAGGTGTTCCCCAGATAAAGGTGGCCTGTGGCCCAAAGCATCAGAGCTAGCAGTCTGTTCTTTCTCTTTCTCTCTCTCTTTCTGGTGTGTGCATGCCATGGCTCTGTCTCCATCCATCCATTTGTCTGTATGTCCACTGCCTCTAGTCCTCCCTCTTTCCTTCCACTCCCCCTCTATTAAACCTTTTTGTATCAAGCCTGTTGAGTGGCATGCAATCCCTTATATATCATAACATTGGAGCCATGATTATACATCATAACACTCAGTGGTATGTAAATTAACCAAAAGGTTCATAGCTGGAGCAATTAGAGCCTTTGTCTTTTCTAGCTGACTGGCATACTTCCATTGTCCAGAGTCACTTTGTCTTTCTTAACAAATTGTCTCTATCACTATCCATGTGTCTGGTATTTTGTTCTGAGACACAAGAAACCTGGATATTTCAATGTGTGTCCTCTGAACTTCAATCCATAGCTATAATAGTACCAGAAACCCAATTTTGATGATGAGTTTTGGGATATGGCCAAACCCAAAACAAGGAGGAGGAAACAGTAAATATTTACAACTGCAGGTTTCAGTCCAGCCTTAAGGAGAAGTGGAGTCAAGACGCAAGCTCCTACTCACCTCTTATCGAGTCTAAAGCGGAGAGAAATGAGTGCACACGTCCTACATCTCATATGGTTCAAGACTGCTGCTGAGGCTTGACATTGGCAGGGGGCATTTCCCCCACAATGGCTGGACATTTTTACATTAATTAATTAACTAATTATCGAGACAATCCTTCCCAGATGTGCCCATAGCTATGTTATATCCTCAGTTGAGGTTATCTTCCCAGGTAATTCTAGACTGTGTCAAGTTAAAACTAACTAACCTGGTGTTTCAACCGATTGAAAGGCTGAAAGACAGAAGCAAGATGAAACAGTGAGAGAGAATTAAGGAGAACCAATTTAGTGACTGTTGCCCCAGGAGCAAAGACAAAGCTCAAAGTTGGAGGAATGGATCCATTGTCGATTAAGTCTTTGGCAAGCAAATGCTACTCTCTAGTTTGTGAGGCCTCATTTTCCATATTTTTTTTTCAGTTTGTCCCTATAGTTGTATTCATAAAAACAGAGGCCTTTTTACCTTTCTTTTTTTTAAATAAAAAGCAACTTGTTGATTCATGAAATCCTTTAAACATCTTCATGTGCTCATTAAAATGCATTTGATGATCTCTCTCTCTCTCTCTCTCTGTGTGTGTGTGTGTGTGTCTGTGTGTATCTGTGTATCCATATAGGCGCATGTTCACATGCACATCTGTGAATGTGGAGAGAACCTCAAGTGTCATTCCTTCTCAGGCATCTTTCATCTTATTGACAGAGTCCCTCTCTTAACCTCTCACAGGACTGACAGGTTCAGCAGGGCTGGCTAGCCAGCCATGAGCTCTAGAGAGCCTCTTGTCTCTGTTTCCCTGTAATGATATTACAATCACATATTGAACTCAGGTTACTGTGCTTGCATGGCATATGATGTACTGATTGAGCCATCAGCCCAGTACCTGTATCCTACTGTTCTTACAACATTTTTATTCTTTTCATTTTAATGTACTAAGCAGATAAGTGCTTTCTTGTCTTTCTCCATTTGCCCAGAGCCTGAGATAGTCCTCAGAATGGACTGAACCAAATCAAAGGTCCCAGATCTCAGAAACATGGGTAGGGAGCTTTAGAGAAAAGCTGGCGTGTGCTATGCCAGGGTGTGGAAAGAATTTTCCATGGAGTGTTATTATTTAGGTTTTTTAGAATAAGATTGCCAGCCGCAGTGGAAACTTGGGTGTTCAGGAGTCTATGATGATATTAAAGTGTTACAGCTCTTGGCTAGCTGCTATGCCCTATTTCTTTCCATCTATACATTTTGGATATTGCTTATCTTTTTTTTTTTTCTAGAGCTGTCAAGTATGTTCTTCAGTTATTTACATAAGATCTTTCCAGTTTCTTTTTAAATATAGGTACTTCATGCCATGTACTTGCTTCTCAAACTGCTTTCATTATGTCACATAGATCTCTGGATGTTTTAAGTTAATGATTTTTAACTTTTCCCTTGAGTTTTCATTTCTCATCTTGAGTCTTTTGTTCATATTTTAAAATAGCCATACCTGCTTGCTTATTATTTCCATTTACTTAGGATAACTTTTCCATTGTTTTTACTTAAAGATAATGTTTATCCTTGGTGAAAAGGAATGATTCTTAGATTCAACATAAAGAAAGATTCAAATTTCTAATTCAATCTTTCTATGACTTTTTATTGTCTATGTCTTTTTATTTATAATACCATTAACATTGAGAGCTATTATGAGGATTATTTTGTTTTTGTGTTGTGTTTTTTCTTCCTTTTTTGGTGAACTATTCTGGGGTTTTACATTTACTGTGTCCCAGCGGGGGAGTAGTTAACCTTCTTCTCAGACAAACATTCCTTCTAGTACCTTTTAGAGAGCTGGATTGGTGGACCAAAATTGCTTAGTTTTGTTTTTATAGTGAAATGTATTTTTTCATCTTTTAAAAAATTTGCATTTTTCTACATGTAGATATCCAGCACCATTTGTTGAAGATGTTTTTTTTTTCCATTGTATGGTTTTGGTATCTTTGTCAAAAATCGGGTGTACATAGGTGTGTGGGTTTATTTCTGGGTCTTCAATTCAATTCCATTGATTCACCAGTCTGTTTCTAAGCCAGTACCATGAAGTTTTTAATTATTAGCTTGAGATCAGGGATGGACATACCTCCAGAAAACCTTTTATTGCAGAGGATTGTTTTAGCTCTTCTGGGTTTCTTGTTCTTCCATATGAAGTTGAGAATTTTTCCTTCAAGGTCTGTAAAGAATTGTGTTGGTAGTTTGATGGGAATTTCATTTAATCTGTAGAATGCTTTTGGCAGGATGGCCATTTTTACTGTTAATCCTGCCAAGCCATGAGCATGGCAGATCTTTCTGTCTTCTGATATCTTATTTTTTTTTCTTTCTTCAGATACTTGATGTTATTTATTCATTCATTTTACATCACAATTGCAGGCCCCTTCCTCCTTTCTTTCTTGCCCTACCTCTCACCCCTTTCCCCATTTTCCCATCCTCTTCTCCTCAGAAAAAGGGAGCCCCCTCCATAGCAATCTGCCCAGCAGATAAAGTTTCATCAAGAGTAATGACATTGTTTTTTACTGAGGCCGGTCAAGGCAGCCCAGATAGGGGAAACTGATCCAAATGCAGGCAACAGAGTCCACGTCAGAGAGAGCCCCTGCTGAACTTACTAGAAGACTCTCATGAAGACAAAGCTGCTCATCAGTTACATTTGTGTAGGGGACCAAGGTCCAGGACAAGCCTAGGTTATTTGACTCTATTGGTTTTCTTGTGGCACCCCTGTCCCCTTCATGTCCTTATATCCTTCCCCCATCTCTTCCACAAGACTCCCTGAGCTCTGCCTAATCTTTGGCTGTGAGTGTCAGCATTTGTTTAATCTTTTTTTTATATTTTTCTTTATTATTATTATTTATTACAATTTAGTCACTTTGTTTCCTGGCTGTAGCCCTCTCCCTCCAGGTCCCACCCTTTCCCATTCCCCCTCCATGTCTCTCTTAGTCCACTGACAGGGGATTTCCTCCTCTCTTACTATCTGAACCTAGACTATCAGGTCTTATCAGGACAGTGTGGATCCTCTTTCTGTGGCTTAGTTAAGGCCACCTCACCAGGGGAAGGTGACCAAAGAGCAGGCAACCAAGTTCATTTTAGTGATTGCCCCTGCTCTCCTTTCTAGGGAATCCACATGGAGACTGAGCTACTCATGGGCTACATCTGAGCAGGAGGTCTAGGTCCTCTCCATGCATGGTCTTTGGTTGATTTATCAGTCTCTGAAGGACCCCTGAGCCCATATTTTTGGCTTTGTTGGTCTCCTTGTGGAGCTCCTGTCCCCTCCAAGTCTTTCTATCTCCCCCTTTTTCCATAAGACACACATGGTATATACTCACGTACAAGTGGATATTAGCCATGTAATATAGGATAAACATACTAAAATCTATGGTCCTAAAGAAACTAAACAACAAGGAGTACCTTAGGGGCTCTCATTCAGAAGGGCAAATAGGATAGGCATCAGAAATAGGAGAAGACAGGGAACAGGCCACAGGGGTCCTCTGAAAGACTCTACCCATCAAGTTATCAAAGCAGATGCTGAGTCTCATTGACAAACTTTGGGCAGAGTGCAGGCAATCTTTTGAAAGGTATTTCTTTTTCTGTTGATGGTGATTAACAGTTTTGCTGGGTGTAGTAATCTGTGTTGGCATTTGTTATCTTTCAAAGCTTGTAAGATATCTTTCCAGGCCATTCTGGTTTTCATAGTATTCACTGAAAAACCAAGTGTTCTTTGAATGACCTTTCCTTTTTATGTAGCTCAATCCTTTCTAACCTATGCTTTTAATATTCTTTTGGTGTTGTTGTTGTTCTATACATTTAGTGTTTTGGTTATTATATTTTTGGGGAAGTTTCTATGATTATTCAGTTTATTTGGTATTGTGTAGACTTATTGCACCTTGACAGGCATCCTGATCTTCCCTTAGATTCAGAATTTTTTTTCTATAATTTTGTTAGAAATATTTCTGTGCCTTTGATCTGGGTTTCATCTCCTTCCATTGTATTATTCATAGGTTTGATCTATTCATATTGCTGCAGATTGCATGGATATATTGTGTCTACTTTTTAAGCCTTGACATTCTTTTTGATAGAGGTATTCATTTCTTCTACCTTGTTTTTAGGCCTGAAGTTTTTTTTTTTTTTTTTTTTTTTTTTTTTTTTTTTTTTTTTTTTTTTTCCCACAACTTTTACCTTTGCGTTTTTATTTTCCATCTGGAGTCTTTCTTTTTTTTATGACTTCTGTGTTTGCTTTTTCTTATTGACTATTTTCTTATTAAATTCTACTTCCATGTCTTAAATTATTTTCACTATTTTATTTAACTGCTTAATTTTTCAAGGACTTAATTATGACATTTGTTTGTAATCTCTTTAACATTCTAGAATACATTCATAATTGCTAATTTGAAGTCCTTGTGCTTCAGCTAAACTAATTTTCTCAGGCTTTATTTCTATAAGTGTGTTTTTTTTTAAATATTTTTATTCTGAAGAAGGTATATTGCCTTTATTATTTATTCTTGTGGTCTTGTGCTGAGATTCAAGCACCTCTAGTTACGATAGTTGAGACAATTTTCTGTATAGATATCTGGTCTTACTTTTGATAAGCACGTGTTACATGCTTTGTTTGCTGTGCCCTAATTTGGGTCCCAGCAAAGTGAGGTGGTTGTGAAATCTCTGGTTGAGAGTAGTTCTTTGAATCAGTGGGAGACCCAAATGAAATGAAAAGAAATGGAAATTTCAATGTTCTCAGTAAATAAAGGATCTGAACAAAGAAGCTAAACTTCAACAGTAATCTAGAAAATTCTTAAACTTAAATACGTATTAAATATCTTAAATTATCACACTGTTAAGAAACATGGAAACAAACAAACAAAAACCTCTCAAGAAAAGGTAAAATATATTTGAGCCTAAAAATTATAATATAAGTTATCAAAGTTTGCCCAGTTCACAAAGCCAGCACTAATTTATGTAATTTACAGCACTGAATGCATATACTATAATGTTCTAAATTTTATAACAAAGGTTTTATCTTTATGAATCTAGACAAAAAGATTAAATCCATTCCAAATTAAGTAAATAAACCAAGACTTAAAACATAAGTAAATAACCTTAGAAATAGGAAATCAACCAGTAAATTTATCAGTAAAGCCTATAGTTGTGGTTTATAAAGATTAATATAATTGATTCCTTCTACAAATTAACTTTAAAAGATGGATTAGAAACCAAATCAAAAAGTCCTATCAGAAAATCAAAGAGAGCATGTCAGCACTAATTCTGTAAACATATTGACAATTTCAATATGGTCAGCTTGATGGTGTATGCTCCTAAACTTTTAAAGTAAAACTATATTAATTATTCTCTAGGGTGTCTGGAAAAACACAGGTAGAACAAATACTTCTTAACTTGTTCTGTGAAACAGACATTAGCCTTGTGCAAACTATGATGAAGAAATGTAAAGAAACAGCAGACCAATATTGTTTTACGAAAATGGATACAAAAATGTCTAACAAAAATATTCACAAACTAAATGCATCACTTTATCAAAGACCATGAACCAAGGAAAATTCACATTGACTAAACAAGTATGTGTAAACATTAGAGAATAAATAAACTGATCAAAACAGAAAAATTACACAATCAAATCAAAACATACAGGAAGGACTATTTGACACAGGGTAATACCATTAATAATAAAAGAACTTCCTCTCCTTAATCAGAAAGACAAACCTTGTGTATTTTTTCTTTTATGTGAGTATTAGCTTTTAAGTTTTGGTTGTATGCGTTAAATTTAGAATGACTACAAATGTTAGGTAATTCATAAGTGTCCAGATGGAGGAGTGGATCTTTCAAGGAATGGAAGGGTATTATTAAGGGATAAAGAGGACTCTAGAACAGGTCAATGAAATGGGGAGGGGATTAAAATGCAGAATAAAGAAAAGTATATAAAATGGGACACTAAGATGAAAGGCCTTCTGAAAAACCATAGGAAAACTTACAACTCTAGAAGCGTCCTGTACTAACAATTATAAAAAGAATTTAAATGCAGGTATCATATAATGAGGAAGACAATGCAGCGACTCGTATAGCTACAAAGTAAAGCTCCCAATACTAAGAATGGGTTGCTTCTTATTGAATCATTGGCTAAGAACATTCCATAGACTATGCCATGCATTACAGAATATTGACAATGGTATTGGTTATGATCTGCAACCTGATAGCAAGGCCTATTGCTGAAAACATTCTTATGTCATCAAGCGTAAGGAATCAGTTTAGGAGCTTCAACCCTGCTGACTAGGATTCATAGTATTAAAAGGCACTATATATGCTACCAAAAAAATCATTGTCATTGTCCACCAGATACACACCCTAAAACATGCCTGCAAGATATATTGGTGTAATGGTGGCTCAAATGCTCTGGGAATAACCAATTTTTAAAAATTTATTTAAGGCTCACTCCATGAAATGGTGCTCATATATGAAATTGTTGAAAATAAAATGAATAAGTATCTCTCTATGAAATGGAACCCATACTTGAGACTGTTAATGAGGCCAAGAATGAGAGACGTGGGCATGGGTTCTAAGAGAAAGTTTACCACCTTTTTTTTTCTGCTAAATGCAATAAAAGGCTCCTGGTACCATAAGGTTATATCTATAGATCTGTGCATGATTCGAGAATCGTCAGAAAATATTCTCAATGTATATAGTAATTAACACAGAGACACAGAACTAAACAGTATTCAGACAAGGAGACACACTGAAGCATTCAGACCTAAATGGAATATCTTTATTAAATCCTCACCCTCTTCAAGTATAACAGATGTATGTAGAAGAGGAGAAAAGACTACAAGATCAAGAGGTGTTGGATGACTCCAAGGAAGTAGCATCTTCCAGACACAGCAGTACTAATGCACCTATGAACTCAAAGAGACTGTTACAAAACACTTGCAGCTGGGCACAGTGACACAGGCCTGTAATCCCAGAAGTCGGCAGAGCCATGAGATTCTCTGTGAGTTCAATGCTAGCTTCGTCTAAAAGGTGAGTCCATGATAGCCAAGCCTACACAGAGAAACCCTGTCTCAAAACAAACAAAACAAAAACCAGCTAATCAAACAAACACAAAAACCTGCGTAAGTTCAGGCAAACAAGAACCATAGTGAGCATCAAGTCTTACCTCTTACCAACAAACAAATGTGCAATTGATATCAGCTAAGAAAGGACAAATCAGTTTTCGTGAATGGAGTGACAACTGAGTTTATCAACCATACTCTAGGGAAGGCTTCATGTTAGAAATAGTTGGCCAAAACAAAATTGACTCCATGTTTTTGTGGGGAGGAGGGGATGTTGTTGTTATGGTTTGGTGCTTTTCTCTTTTTGGTTTTGTTTTGTTTTCTTCATTATATTTTCTTCTGAGATAGAAAAAGAACAAGAAGTTGGATGGGTAGAAACATGACAAGCTCATGGAAACTGTTGTAGGAGAGGAAAGAATATGATCAAAATGTAACATATGAAAATTTTAAGTAATAACTAATAATAGTAATAACTAACATCAAAAAGCAAACAACTGCCTACAGCTAAGGTCCAGCTTAGCTGTAACTGTGAGTTAAAGACTCTATCACTAATATCAAAGGAAAAGTAATAATGTTTCTTTTCTTTTAAACATCGGACTGGAAGACCTAGTGATTATGAAGAAATGAACAGCTGTAAACCTGTGCACCAACACTTGCAACACCCACAGGCATACACACACCTTGTGAAATCACGCTTACCTTTGCCTTTTCCCTATAATGACACATTTGTTATATTTAGAGCTTAACTAGACAACCCAGGATTATTCCTGTGTTTCAAAAATCCTTAAAGTTAGCACATCAGTCAATTCATTCTCAGTAAGTTAGCATTCACAACTTCTAGAGGGGAAAGCATAAATAGCTTTGGGAAGCTGTCATCTAGCATGCTACACATATCATTGACTAAACACCAGTCTATGAATTAGAAAAGCTGTTTATTTCAGTGCCCAGTATGTGTTGTGCATTTGCAGTTGTTCATTTAGAGGGCCATGGTGACAGATTAGTGTCACTCTGGTATTTCACCAGGCAGCATGTGGTCTTGGATTCAGTACTTTATCTCTCTCTCTCAGCTCTCTTCTCAGAATGATCAGGAAGGAGGATTGTGAGCTTAAGAACAATCTGATCTACATAGTGAGACTGCCACAAGAAATAGCAACCGGAAACAAACAAAAGACATTGAACTGACCACATATTTAATGGAACATGGGATAAAGTCGTTTCTCTGCATCACAAGGTCACACATGTTCTCAGATACTAGGTGTTGATGATTCTTAAGGCTCGATCTAGAGACAGAGACATTACATACTCATGGAAGTGAGAAGATCCCCTCAGATCAGAATCTTACTGAAGCATATCAGCAGATGAGAAGAATGTTTGCTCTGCAGATCACCAACTTTCAGAACTTACAGTTTATATTCCTTACATATGTACAGATATTTTGTGTTAAACTCACATTGACCCAGGTCTAGGCCTGAATGCTCATGTCACTGGCCAGTAGTGACACCTGAATACCACCTGAGAGAGGGCTGGGGAGAGAGAGACAGGGTGACACAGAGAAGGACACCAAGTCTACATGCTGATCAAAGTGTCGACCTAATGGACTTCAGGCCAACACCCAAGCAGGCAAAAAAGTACAAGCAGTTTCTCACGAACACAACTCTACCCAGCCAAAACACAAGAGGACTCACTCAAGGTTACACAGGGCCTGCCGTCCTGGTCACCATGGCTGCACAGAGCCTCCCAGGATCAGAGCAATCCGCTGTAGGACCACCAAGGTCTGTCTAAGAGACTGGACTTTGTAAAACTCCAAATTTGCCATTAACTCCAAAAAGGCTGCCACATGCAGGTGCTCAGGAAAAGTGCCTCACTTCTATCCCTAAACACAACCTGAGAATTTCAGACATTATTGTTGTTTACAATGAAGTTTGACTACTTTCTGGTGTTGCTGTGATTTAGAGTTTTGTCTTATCTGATTTGATCCTATCTGGCACACTGTAGGAAGCACTCAGTAATGTTCCTTAGGTATCTTAGCAACATTCTGAATATGGTTGAAAACCTCAAATATGGGGTCACTCATGTATACTATCGTATCATCTGCCAATAGTGATAGTTTAACTTCTTCATTTCTGATTTGTATCCCCATGATCTCCTTTAGTTGTCTAGCTAGGGCTTCAATTACTATGTTGAAGAGATACAGAGAGAGTGGGCAAACTTGCCTTATCCCTGATTTCAGTGTATTTATCTAACTTTCTCTCCATTTAATATGATGTTGGCTGTAGACTTGTTATATATTACCTTTACTATGTTTAGGAATGTGCCTTGTATCACTGATCTCTCCACGATTTTAAACAGAAATGGGTGTTGAATTTTCTCAAATACTTTTTTGGCATCTAAGGAGATGATCATGTGGTTTTTCTCCTTCAGTTTGTTTATATGGTGGATTATAACGAGATGAATTTCTGTATGTTGAACTACCCCTGCATGCCTGGGATAAAACCTACTTGGTCATGTGGATGATATCTTTTTTGAGTTCTTGGATTCGGTTTGCAAGTGTTTTATTGAGTAATTTTGCATCAACATTTATAAGAGAGATAGGTCTGAATTCTCTCTTTTTTTTTTGTTAGGTCTTTGTGTGGTTTAGGTATCAAGGTGACTGTGGCTTCATAGAATGAGTTTGGTAATTTTCCTTCTGTTTCTATTTTGTGGAATAGTTGGAAGAGAATTGGAGTTAGCTCTTCTTTGAAGGTCTTGTAGAATTCTATGCTGAAATCATCTGGCTCTGGGTTTTTTTTTGTTTTTTGTTTTTTTTGGAAGGGAGACTTGATAACTGCCTCTATTTCCTTGGGAGATATAAGAATACTTAATCTATTTACCTGATATTAATTTAATTTTGGTAAATGAAATATATTTATTAAAGTGTCAATTTCATTTAGATTTTCAAACTGTGTAGCACATAGCATTTTGAAGACCTAATGATTGTTTGGCTTTTATCAGTGTCTGTCATTATGTGCCCCCTTTTCGTTCATGATTTTGCTGATTTGGATAGTTTCTCTCTGCCTTTTAGTTAGTTTGGCTAAGGGTTTTTCTATCTTGTTGAAGTCCTTCAGCTGATAAACATCTTCAGAAAAGTGGCTGGAGATAAAATTAACTAAAAAAAAAAAAAAAACAGCAACAATAAAAAATAGTAGTCCTTCTATATACATACAAAAGACTAAAGGGCCGAGAAAGAAATTAGGGAAACTACACCCTTCACAGTAACCACTAACGACATAAAGTACCTTGTTGTGTCTCTAACCAAGCAAGTAAATGACCTGTTTCAAAAAAAAAAAAAAACAACAACAACAACAAAAAAAAAAACTTCAAGTCTCTGAAGAAAGAAATTGAAGAAGATATCAAAAGATGAAAAGATCTCCCATGATCATGGATCTGTAGGATTAACATAGTGAAAATGACCATCCTACCAAAAGCAATCTACAGATTCAATGCTATTCCTGCTAAAATAGCAACACAATTCCTTACAGAACTTGAAAAAAAAATCTCAACTTTATATGGAAAAACAAAGAAACCTGGAATTGCTAAAACAATCTTATACAACAACAGATCGTTTGGAAGTATCCCCATCCTTGATCTCAAGCTGTACTACAGAAAAATAGTACTAAAAACTACATCGCACTGGCATAGAAGCAGAATGGTGGATCAATGGTATCAAATAGAAGACCAAGAAATAATCCCACACACCTATGGAAACTTGATTTTTGACAAAGAAGCCAAAACCATACAATGAACAAAAGACAGCATCTTTAACAAATGGTATTGGTCTAACTGGATGTCTACATGTAGAAAAATGCAAATTGGATCCATATTTATCACCCTGCAAAAAACTAAATTCCAAGTGTATCAATTACTTTAATATAAATCCAGACACACTAAATAGGTTAGAAGAAAAAGTGGGGAAAAGCCTGGAACTCAGTGGTGCAGGAGACAACTTCCTGAACAAAACACCAACAGCACAGGCTCTAAGAGCAACAATCAATAAATGGAACCTCATGAAACTGAAAAGCTTCTATAAAGCAAAGGACAGTGCTATCAGATCAAAACAACAACCTACAGACTGGGAAAGGATCTTCACCAAACCTATATCTGACAGAGGGCTAATCAGAACATATAAAGAACTCAAGAAGTTAAATAGCAACAAATCAAGTAATTCAATTAAAATGGGGTACAGAGATAAACAGAAAATTCTCAATAAAGGAGTATCAAATAGCAGAAAAACACTTAGAGAAATGTTCAGTGTCCTTAGTCATTAGGGAAATACAAATCAAAACAATCCTGAGATTTCCCCTTACACCCATCAGAATGGCTAAGACCAAAAACTCAAGTGACAACACATGCTGGAGAGGATGTGGAGAAAGGGAAACCCTCCTCCAATGCTGGTGGGAATGTTAACTTGTACAACCACTATGGAAATCAATCTGGCGCTTTCTCAGACAATTAGGAATAGTAGTTCCTCAAGATCCAGCTATACCACTCCTAGACATATATTCAAAAGATGCTCAAGTATACAACAAAGACATTTGCTCAACTTGTTCATAGCAGCTTTATTCGTGAAAGCCAGATGCTGCAAACAACCCAGATGCTCCTCAACTGAGGAATGGATACAGAAATTGTGGTACATTTACACAATGGAATACTACTCAGTACTTACAAAGAAATCATTAAATTTGCAGGCAAATGGTAGGAATTAATAAAGATCATCCTGAGTGAGGTATCCCAGAAGCAGAAAGACACGTGGTATATACTAAATTTTAAGTGGATATTAGAAATTAATATAGGATAAACACACTAAAATCTGTATACCTAAAGAGCTAAACATGAAAGAAAACCCTGGGTAAGATGATCAATCCTCATTCAGAAAGACAAAGTGAATGGACATTGAAGAGGGAGAAAACAGGGAACAGGACAGGAGCCTACCACAGAGGGCCTTTGAAAGACTTTACTCAGCAGGGTATTGCAGCAGATGCTGAGACTCATAGCCAAACTTTGGGCACAGGAGCTCCACAAGGAGAGCAACAGAATCCAAGAAATCTGGGCACAGGGTCTTTTATGGGACACCACCCATGCACCATGCATAGAGATAACCTAGAAGCCCTGCACAGATGCAGCCCATGGTAGCTCAGTGTCCAAGTGGGTTCCCTAATAATGTGAACAGGGACTGTCTCTGACATGAACTAAGTGGCTGGCTCTTTGAATACCTCCCCCTGTGTGGGAAGCAGTCTTACCAAGCCACAGAGGAAGAGAAGCCAGTCCTGATGAGACCTGATAGACTAGGGTCAGATGGAAGTGGAAGAAGAATGCCCTACTAGTGGACTGTGGGAGGGACATGGAAGGAGAAGATAGAAGAAGGGTGGGATTGGGAGGGGACGAGGGAGAGGGTACAGCTGGGATAGAAATGAATAAATTATAATTAATAAAAATAAATTAATTAAAAAATAAAACTGAAACACACACACACACACACATAACCCTCAATCCACACCAAATCCTTATGCATGTCTATTGTAAAACCTGATGAAGAATTCCACTTTGAGAGGCCCACATTAGTAGTCTCAGGTATCTTTGCTTCTGATGGGCTTTTCTCTTACCTATGTTAGCATTTCCTTGTTAAACTCATTGTGCTTCTAAACAGCTCAATTATGATTTATTTTCTTCTATGATATGAGGCCATAAATCCCAGGTCAGCTTAATTTGAGGGCCATAAAAGTCTAAAACTCTGATAAATGTGACAGTGCAAAATGTACCTCCTGCCTCTACCCTGACAAAATGCTAATATAGTTATTCTCAAGTTTATTATTATTATTATCATTGTTATTATTATTACTATTATTATTGTGTGTGTGTGTGTGTGTGTGTGTGTGTGTGTATAGGAAAGTAAGTTCCCATGGGTGTAGGTGCCCACAGAGGCATGAAGAAGGCACGAGGTACTCTGAGCTAGAACTACATGGGCATTTGAAGTACCTCATATGAGTACATGAAATTGTACTCTAGTCTTCTAGGAGGCAGTAAGAGCTTTTAACTGCTGGTCCATTTCTTCAGTCCCATGCTGTCAGCATTGGCCTTTCCTGAAGTTGTTGCCTTCTGATTTTCTGACACTGAGATAGTGTTCTTGGCAGAAGAGCACCTTCCACAGGAAGCACTGTCGGGAAGAACTGGATGGGTGTACGGAACAGGCACCGTGTCACTACATCAAGTGACTCTGACAAAGTTGGATGGAAAGGGCATGATGGATTGCCTTGCAGCTGGCCATTATGACAGCTGTGAAACTCAAATGAGCTCCTAAATGTTCAATTACCAGACAAGCACACAAACAGGGGCAGGTAGAAAAGTGAGGTTCAATTTCCCTTGTGCTCAACTGACTGCCTTTCCTTAGACCCACTCCAATTTATTTGGGGCCCCAGGCTTTGGTTCTTGCTCCTTCCTGGGTTTTATATATAAATGACAATTTCCTAATTTCCACTTCACTCTTCTTCTTCGTCAGTTCTTAATGCCTTTGCTATGACCTAGTGCAGCCTAAAATGTCTCTCCATGCCTGTGGGCTGCTGAGTGCACGCATTTTTGGTTCATTCCCATGAATGCATTTTTAGTAATTATCCGAGTGCAAAATGTCTGCACTTAGCATGGGAAATGATATCTGCGCACAGGAAAAGGAGCAGCTTCGGAAAGCCAGCGTCAGTGAGCCTCACGAGGCATGCTGCATGTGTCAGTTCGTGCCTTCCATCCACACCGAATGCACCGGTAGGTAGCGAGGCTCTTTTATAGTCTAGAAAGTAGGTAAATAAAAACCACTTCAGAAAGGTGTTTCCTCTCTTTGTTACTGAAAGTATAAAGGATGTTTCTACCTTTTCCTTCTGGACTTCTTTAGTAACAAAGAACTCATGTAGAGTTTAGGGTGGGACTAAAGAGATGGCTCTGCGATTAAGAGAATTTGCTGCTCTTGAAATTTTGGTTCTGTTGGTCCACCACCACAAACCCACACATGAAAGATTTTTTTTTTTTTGTAAGTTATTTTTATATTTGTAGCTTATAGTAGGTCAGTATCCAAGTGGGTTCCCTAGTAAGGGGAACAGGGACTGTTTCTGACTGGAACTTGATGGCTGGCTCTTTGAATCTTCCCCCAACCCCCCGAGGGAGGAGCAGCCTTGCTAGGCTACAGAGGTTGAGATTACAGCCAGTCCTGAGGAAATGTGATAAGCTAGGGTCAGATACAAGGGGAGGAGACCACCCCTGTCTGTGGACTTGGAAAGGGGAAGAGAGGAGATGAGGGAGGGAGGGAAGGATTGGGAGGGAATGAGGGAGTGGGCTACAGCTGGGATATAAACTTAATAAACTGTAACTAATAATTAAAAAATAAAATTAAAAAAAGACACAAAAATTTAAAATTTTATTTTTTCTTCACTGTTTTTTCATTACATAATCCCTAAGCCTGCCCTGTCTTAGGTCTCCAGCTTGTTTTATAGATGACTCTGTCCCATGGTTTCTCCTCTCTCTGCAGGCCCTCTGTCCATTTCCAGCCTCACCTCAGCTCTCCAAGGTCTGATCACCACCCTTATTACTTAATTATGTTCTTTGATTTAGTTCATACTTGATGTCCAGATTTCTAGACATTGATCTGAGGGAAAGACAGGGAGAAGGTGGGGTTTCTTTCTACCTCCCTTCCACCAGTGCTCTTAATCATTGATTCAAACTGTTCTGGTAGGTTTTGAAATAGAAGTAAAAGATCACAAGCTATATAACAAATTTGAGTCTTGTCATAGGAGTCAGGGAACACGTGTGTGCACAGGTACCTTATACGATTATGTTAGACTTCAGATTGGTGCAAGTTTCTTATTTTTAGTTAGTTTAGTTATTTTCTTTGTTTAATTTCTGTTTTGTTGACCTGTCCTCTGTTGAGTTGGGGTGTTGAAGTCTCCCACTATTACTGTGTGGGGATCTATATGTAGTTTAAATTTTATCAATGTTTCTTTTACAAATGTGGGTGCTCTTGTATTTGGGGCATAGATGTTCAGGATTGTGATGTCTTCCTGGTGGAATTTTCTCTTGATGAGTATGAAGATTATTATTCTTAGAAATACATTACATGCCTAGAGAGCAACCAGGTTCCAGAAACTGACAAGGTGCAGGAGGCTTTTCCAGTCTCATGGTTTTATGAGCAGGAAGGACTAATGGGGAGAAAATGACAAACTGATTTGTCTAGAAGAGACGCAGACTAACCCAACTGCCTAGAAAATATTCTCCTACTTTTTAAGCTACCTTTAAGCCATGTAATGAGCTTCAGGGCTCCAGATTTAACAAGCTCTTGCCCATGCTTAGGAGGATTTTCATTGATGCAGTTGCCTTTGTCTCAGCAATAATGCTTTATATAACTCCAACAAAATTATCATTTTCCCAAGGTGGACTTTGATAGTATCCTTGCCTTGGTCTGTCATGGGCTCTCTATTTAAGTTTAATAGACATTTGTTCATATATCCTGAAAACCGCTGTCATACAATATTTCTTAGGGAAAATGTTGTCATTACAAATACATGTGAGATGCTTGAATAAGATTATGTATATATAAATACATAATCATATTTCTATATATATTTATAGCATATATTTATATACAATATAATTATATGTTTACATATTATATATTTATATTATAAACATAATATACAGCATATTATAGATATATTATATATATATGGGAAGGAGAGAGGACCAGTAGGGAAAGAAAAGAGATCAAATGAGGGTAAGGGGGATGAATATGATCAAATATATGATAAATATATGTAAAAATACATGGCAAAACCATAATTAATACAATGCTGTACTAATAATTCTAAAATAAATGTGGAGATTTGTTGAGCATGTTCACATTCAGATATTTTTCTCATAAATAAACACCACATTATACTGTGATGTATTGATGTAGACAGCTGCGTTTGCTAAACATTCTTTCAGACACTGTGTTATTAGAAGGAAAATAAAATTCAAATTGCCAACTACATAGGGGTTGTCTATGCCAACATATGCTATTTAACATTAAAACTATATAATAATAGGTATAATTTTTATAATAATAAATTTGTAACAATAATATAAGAAATTTATAACAATAATAGATATAATTTTTATAAGAAGAATTTTATAACAAAATTTTATTTTGCAAAATAAACCTGAATCACAGTTGTAGTTACTCTTTTATATGTGTTCTTACGGGTATCTATGTATGTTACATTAAAAGAACACAGGGAATAAAATAGCTGATTAGTATGTAGGACGGGATGGGAAGTGAGAATGTATGCAGAGGAACAGTGTCATGAACTTCTGTGGGAAAAGTCAGTATGGCCTATCAAGAAGATTCTTAGTGTATGCACAGTAAGTAAGAATAGGCTTCTATGACAACTCTAAGACAAAACAGTATGTAAATCATTAATTCTAGCTTTTAAAATTCCTTTATGAGCTGACTTAAAAAAAAACAGTCTTGACATTGAACATCTGTAAAAGCAAGAGTAAATATTGTGATTGAATTTGGGCCAGTTTCCACGCTCTTCCCCACTAATTCTTCTAACTGATTTAGCCTATCTGGCTTTATATTGAGGTCTTTGATCCACTTGGACTTTAGTTTTGTGCAAGGTGATAAATATGGATCTATTTGCATTTTTCTGCATGTAGACATCCAGTTAGACCATCACCATTTTTTGAAGATGCTGTCTTTTTTCCATTGAATGGTTTTGGCTTCTTCGTCAAAAATCAAGTATTAGTAGGTGTGTGGGTTTATTTCTTGGTCTTCTATTCAGTTCCATTGATCCACCTTTCTGCTTCTATGCCAATACCATGCAGTTTTTATTACTATTGTTCTGTAATACAGCTTGAGATCAGGGATGGAGATACCTCCAGATGATCTGTCGTACAGGATATTTTTGGAAATTCTGGGTTTTTTGTTTCTCCATATGAAGTTGAGAATTTTTCTTTCAAGGTCTGTAAAGAATTGAGTTGGTAATTTGATGGGGATTGCATTGAATACGTAGATTGCTTTTGGCAGAATGGCCATTTTCACTATGTCAGTCATACCAGTCCATGAGTACGGGAGATCTTTCCATCTTCTGATATCTTCTTCAATATCTTTCTTCAGAGACTTGAAGATTTTTCAAACAGGTCTTTCACCTGCTTGGTTAGATTCACCCCAAGGTACTTTAGGTTATTAGTGGCTATTGTGAAGGGTGTTGTTTCCCTGATTTCTTTCTCAGCCTTTTTGTCTTGGGTATATAGGAGGGCTTCTGATTTTTTTTCCAGTTAATTTTGTACCCAGCCACTTTGCTGAAGGTGTTATCAGACGAAGGAGTTCTCTGGTTGAATTTTTGAGGTCACTCATGTATACTATCATAACAAGGACATTTGCTCAACCATGTTTGTAGCAGCTTTATTTGTAATAGCCAGAACCTGGAAACAACCCAGATATCCCTCACTGGAGGAATGGATACAGAAATTATGGTACTTTTACACAATGGATTACTACTCAGCAAGAAAATCATGGGATTTGCAGGCAAATGGTGGGATCTAGAGAGGATTATCCTGAGTGAGGTATCCCAGGAGCAGGACACACAGGGTATGTACTCACTTATAAGTGGGTACTAGACCTATAAGATAGGATGAACATGCTAAAGTCTGTACACCTAAAGAAGATAAACAAGAAAGAGGACCCGGGGGAAGATGATCAATCCTCACTTAGAAAGACAAATGGGATGGATATTGGAGGTAGGAGGAAACAGGTAACAGGACAGGAGCCTACCACAGAGGGCCTCTGAAAGACTCTACCTATCAGTGTATCAGGGCAGGTGCTGAGACACATAACCAAACCTTCAGCAGAGTTCAGGCAACCATATGAAAGAAGGGGGAGTTAGTGTGACCTGGTGAGGACAGGAGCTCCACAAGGACCAAATATATCAGGGCACAGGGGTCTTTTATGAGACTGTTTCTCCAACCAAGGACCATGTATGGATGTGATCTAGAACCCCTGCTTAGATGTGGTCCATGGTAACTCAGTGTCCAGGTGGGTTCCTTGGTAAGGGGAACAGGGACTATTTCTGACATGAACTAAATGGCTGGCTCTTTAACCTCCCTTCTTCCCCTCCTACCCTGGGGAAGAGAAGCTTTGCTAGGCCACAGAGGAGGACATTGCAGCCAGTCCTGAAGATACCTGATAGGTTAGGGTCAGATGGAAACAGAGGAGGACCTCCCCTATCAATGGACTTGGAAAGGGCCAGGGAGGAAATGAGGGAGGGAGGGTGGGATTAAGAAGGAAAAAAGGAGGATGTTACAGCTGGGATATAAAGTAAATAACCTGTGATTAATATAAAAAATTAATAAAAAAATTATTTATGCCTGTTTGCCTATTGATTACCCAAAGGAGTTGGGTATCTGAATTTCTTGTCTCATCTATATTTACACATTTTCTTTTTCATCATCTTAGGCCTGTACGTGTGTGTGGTGTGCTTCTCTGTCTCTGTCCCTGTGTTTGTATATCAGGGAGCAGGTACATATGAAGACATAATCTCTATTCTACCATATTTATCAACACAGGGCTTCTCAGTCAAACCCAATGTTAGCAGATAAGTCCAGTCTCACCATTTGGCTTGCTCTGGGGTTCCTCCAACTTTGCCTTCCATTACTGGAAGTACACACCTGGCTACCGCACTCAGCTGGCATTCACATGGTTTCTGGGAGTCTGAAGTCTGGTCCTCCCCCTTGAATAGCAATCACTTATCCACTGATCCATCCATGTGTGTACTTTTGCATGTGCAAACTTATATTTTTTACTGCTCTCTTTCTTGTTTCTCATAGTACTTTCTATTTATTTTGTAGAGAAAAGATAGATAACATCAAATATACTGTATAATTATTTGTGGGTATTTGGTTCAGTGGCTCCAATTATTTTCTCATTGTTAGGCAGCACTTACTACTGTCCATCTGTGTTTTTATTATCCCAAATTGCAATACTGAGCTCATTATTCCACCCTCTATTTCCCCTTACATTAGTGCTTGCTTGTCACATCTTGCTGTCTTGTCTGTGCATGTCGTAGTCTCTGTCACATACTGTAATAGCCACCACATCCACACCTCAGGAAATCCACCAGAGAAGTCACTGAAGTAGAAGCATGCATTGTCTGGCATTTGCTCTTTCTGTCACGTAGCACAGTGCCTCTCTTGAAGGATGTACTTGTAAGATAGGTTGTCATCTAGCAATACCTTGGATGGGCTACATCTACAGAAAATTCCTAAACTACCTCTGTCTGAAAGCAAGCATTACTTTTTCATATGATCATTTATAAACATCATTATGCATAAATGAATATTTCATTGATAGTTTGGTCTCATACATACAACTGTGTAATTTGATTGCTTGACTAACTCCAGTTTTGTACTTTATGTGTTCTTATATTATGTACAGATAGATTGTTTTGAGCACTTTCTAGATTTACAGATACAAAGTGTTTCAAAATTATATTGTACATTTCTTATGCTCCAACTATTTTGTGTGTGTGTGTGTAGAAGAATGTTGATAATCAAGATCTTGCTGATTGTATAACCATATGAAAAGTACAGTTTTGAAAATACCAGTACCCCATTAAAATTAGTGATAAGTGAAATATAATCACACACAAAATATTTGCTTTTACTTAATTTTGTGTTATTATATACATAATTTATAAAAATATAGACTGTAGTCAGTGGGTTGGAAGGGCAGCAGAGTGTTTAAGAACCGTAAATAAAGAAAGCTGTTTAAAAATCTAGGTCTACATAATCTGATTGGCCTGTTCTTTGATCACCTCCCCCTGAAGGGAGAACAGCCTTACCAGGCCACAGAAGATGACAGTGCAGCCACTCCTGATGAGATCTGATAGACTAAGATCAGAAGGAAGGAAAGGAAGACCTCCTCTATCAGTGGACTTGGGGAGAGGCATGCGTGAAGAAGGGGGAGGAAGGATGCGATCGGGAGGGGAGGAGGGAGGACCTTATGGAGGGACACAAAGTGAATAAACTGTAATTAATAAAAATAAATAAATTTAATAAAAAATCTAGGTCTACAATACACGTTAGAAGAATATTGTACAATGTGTAGATACACACATATTTTGTGTAATGTGTAAGTCAGGTAAACACTAGTAGAAAGTAGGTGAGAGTCTATGTTACAAATCTGACAAGGAGGCTTAATAGGAGACAAGGAAATGTCAATAATGGTATATGAAACAGTTCTATCTGACAGTGCTGAGTCTCAGATGGTCAGCTCCTTTATCCCCCTCCTCTTAGAATATTTTTGTAAGCTATACTGAGACATGGTGACCTCATATTAGAGTGAAAGCTAAAATAAAATGATGGGATGGGAAAGAAAATAAAAACAGGCATTTTCAAAGAAAAGAAGCTTAAGGATAGATGGAGAGATTATAATGGAAAAACAAAGTCCAGAGAGCACAAAGTCAGAGAGCTAACAATTGAAGGAGAAAGACAGAAGGAAAGAAAAAAGAAAGGATGGATGGATGGAAGAATAACAGAGTAAGAGAATAAAAGAAAGAAAGATGTGAAAGATTATAGAATAGAACACTACAATGCTTTGAGAGTTTCACAAATAACTATCCATTTGTTTTAGGAGGGAAAATCATGCAGTGTTAATTTCAGTAAACATTTCCCTTTGCTTATTGTTTACAGATTAAATTCCACTGATAGTAATCAGCATTATGGCAAAAAATAATGAATTACCAGACTGGAGTGTGTCATAAGAAAAAGAAAAATCACCATGGGAGACTGATATTTATAATTTATGTGATAAAACACAATTACCAGAAAAATCTAAATGATTGTTTATCCTATGAGATAAGCAAAACCACAGAGGTAGCAACTTTTTCCAAAATCACAAAGAAACAGGTTAATACTAAGATCTCAGGTAGAGTGCATATTTGAAATTTAATTATTTAATATTCCTGGGGTTTTAAAATAGAGATAGGATGTTTAAGTATTCTCATATTTGTAATCAAACCTAAACTCTGCCTTCTAATGTTGACTCTACTGACCACTAAGGATGAAATTCCATGGTATGTTAACTTTGCCTGGGGAGACATGAATAAATGCTTGTTCCCCTCAGAGAGATCATGGACAACAGATTAAAGAAATGTGGTTCAACCAATACTGACTTAGTGAGTCAACAAATTCTTTGGGGTTGATTATAGAAACACAGGTAAAACATTCATTACTGGATCATGGGTGACTCAAAAGCAGATTCATTACTGGAAATATTATCATGGCATGGCTGATGACCAACAACAGTTGCATACCTAGAGCTCCCTCCACACCTTCCAAAAGCTTAACTGTTCAAAGTCCCTCTCTGTAGCAATCCTTGATGCTTATGTCACTGTCAGAAAGAGTCTTGAGAATCTGTCTCAGTAACTTTCTGAGAGCTGTGAGGTTGTTGTTGTTGTTGCTGTTTCCAGAGCCTTATAAGTTTCATGTGATTCCTGGGTATGAGAGATCCAAGATTTAAAATTCTAATATTGGCACTATTGTGCCAGATTTTTGAGACTCCAAAAACCACCAGCAGTAGAGTCCATTGCAAAACACTTGAGGATCTTTTTATTACAAGCTAGCTTGGGCTCATACCCTCACCGCCAGAGCAGTTGAGAGCAAAAGAGCCCTGTGCTCAGGTTAGGTGGTTGATTTAAAGAGTTTGGTCTCTCGCAGTGTGCCCAAAGCAGGGCAATTCCTGCCTGGCATGTGTCTATTGGCTGAATCACAAAAGGGGATGTTGCATTTTGAATTGATTGGCTATAGGAAGGTCCCCAAACTATTAATGGTCTGGCTTCCCTTGTTTGGCTGTCTTACCTTTAGAATGTCTAAGATCAATAAATCAATAATAGCTCATGCTAGCAAAGATATGATGTAAGGGGAACACTCATCCACTGTTGGTGGGAGTACAAACTTGTACAGCCATCATGAAAATGAGTGTGGTGTTTCTTCAGGAAGATGGGAGTTGATCTACCTTCTATACCACTCTTAACCATGTACCCCAAAGTCACTACATCCTACCAAAGAGACACTTGCTTAAATATTCACAGGATGAAGACACAATTCATAATAGCCAACTTAATGTCCCTCAGGAGAAGAATGGATAAAGAAAATGTATGTACATTTGCACAATTGAGTATTAATCATGAAATTTGCAAGCAAATGAATGGAACTAGAAAAAAAAATCATCCTGAATGAGGTGACCCAGACATAGAAAGGCAAATGTGGTATTTATTTGCTTATATGTGAATGATAGCTGCTAAGATGATGATCAGCAAGATACAGTCCATAGAGCCACAGTGGTTAGGTATAGAGTAAGGGAGTAAGGGTGATAGATAGATCTCCCTAGGTAAGTGAAATAGAATAGTTATGGGTGGATTGTGGAGGGTGGACCAAAAGATTCAAGTGTGGATGGGGAAGAAAGGAGAGAGGAGGGAATGGGCCAGGGGAATACAGCTAAAACAGGGGACATATTGCAACATAATAGATTATATAGACCCATAACCAGACAATATACAGTGTGAGAGACCTTGGTTCTCTGCATAAAATCTTTGCCCTCTGGAGGTTCAGGGAACCCCATGGAAAGAAGCCAGAATGAATGGAAGAGCTAGAGGAAATGGAGTACACAAAGGAACCAAGGTCCTCTAAATCAACAGGATGAAGGCACATATAACTTCTCAGAGTTTAAGTCAGCATGCACAGAGACTACATGGGTCTACCCTAGGCAGGTTCCTGGAGCTGAAAGGAGAAATAGACACATACCATTATTCCTAACCTAAACTCTATCTTCAACTGATATCAACATACCAATGAAAATTTACTTTTCTTCCAGGGAGTCTCACTGGAGAAACAAGTTTTAATGGAGCACTGCATGGTCAGCATGAAATGGTCAAAAGAAAATGAATTCACTGAAAACTTTGGAGGTTCCTTATCTCATAACATTGTGCTAGGGTCGTTAAAAATTATCAGAAAAAAAATGTATAATTTACCCTACAGGCCCTTTGCATATGCAGTATGGCTTCCACTTTAGAGTTCTTATAGGATTCCTGAGAGTGTGGATGAATGGGGTTTCTGCTTCTATATCTGTTCCTGTCTTTTTCTTTGGTTTCCCACCCATTCATTTCTTTTGTCCTATTCTGACTTAGTACTTTTTGTTCTATATTAATATATTTTATTTTATTATTATCTCCTAGAAAACTGTTTTTTTTTTTTTTTCTAATAAGAGAAAGAAAGGGGATCTGTATCTGGATAGGGGAAGGGAGGGAAGAAATGTGAGGGGTAGAGGGGGTGGAAACCATAGTCAAAACAAATTATACGATTAAAAGAAATCTATAAATGAGGGAAAAAGCAAAAGTACCCCAGGGAAGAGGGGAGAGAATTTAAACCCTAGAGAGCTGATAGAATGCCCAGTGAATAAGGCTATGTGCTACACTTTTAGTGGATCTGGGTTATATGTCCATCCCACTCATGATGGCTTATAACCAATTGTAACTCCAGTCCCAAAGGATCTGCCGTCTCATCTGGGCTTTAAAACAGCAGAATGCACATGGTACACATATGTACATGCAAAGAAACACTCATATACAAAATTAAAATATTTAAATCTTAAAAACAAGATGTTAGACCTTAAATACTATCTTGTCTTTCCATTATCACTTCTTTTAATTTAGGAAGCATCAACAATAAGTCATTTAGATAGATCAGTGAAATAAATCGATGTTGTAATTTATCTTTCTTTTAAGTTTAAGTGATAATTGCTATGACTATAATCCACTGTTTTCTAAGTTAACACATACATCCAAGTTTGGGACAAATACATTTAGTCATTCATGATTCCTGTGGTAGTTTGAATAAGATATCTACCATGAGTAGCAGGTATTTGAATACTGCTCTCCAATTGTTGGCTGTTTGAAGATGATTAGGAGGTGTGGCTTTGCTGGAGGAAGTATATCACTTAAGCAAGGTTTTAATATTTCAGAATGCTTTCTGCATCCTGTCTCTGCCTCCTGCTTGCTGTATGAAATGTAAGCTCTCAGCTTTCCTCTGCCATCTGGAACTGTAATTCCAGGTGAATGCCTGTTTTCCATAAGTTTCTTTGCTCACTGTGCTTTATTACAGCAATGGAAAAGTAACTAATGCAGATATTGGTACCAGGAAGTGGGCTATTTCTGTGACAGTCCTGGCCATGATGGTTTTTTTTTTTTTTTGGAGGTACATTAGAAGTCTTTGGCATTTTAGACTAGAAAAGCAGCCCAAATTTTCAGGGGGAACTTAATGGGCCATCCTAATAAAAACTTGAAGACATCAGTTCTGATGTTTCAAAGGGGAATAATATGAGCAACTGGACTAGAAACTGTTTTCTTGATATTTTGGCAGAGAATCTATAATTAACATGGTTCTCATTTTACTTACTTGCAGACAATATTACAGTTCGTTTTGTAGCTATGTAATGTTATTGTTTCAACTTTGAGCTTACATCCATTCTTTACCAAATTATGCTTAAAATATAATAATTAAAGCTATATTTGCTTTAAAAGCCTGTTTTTACTCATTTGTGTGTTTGTGGACTGCAGGTTATGTGTGAGCACATGTGTGCCATAGCTTCTATGAAGATGCAAGAAGGTAATTTGCAAGAGTTACTTCTGTCTTTCCATCATGTAAAGCCAGGGGATTTAAACTCAAATCACCAGGCTTTGTGGCATATACCTTCACCCACTGAGCAATTGCTCTAGTCCCCGAAGCTTCTTAGATTCAGATCCTCTTAAACACAATCCATTTCCTGGAAAAGGCACAGACAGGGTCATTGGTTTTTTTTGATCTGTATTTCTGTTTTAATTTTTCAATCTCGAGGTAGAAAATAATCATGTATAAAAGTAAACACATGCCATCTAACATTAGTGGGCTGAAGGCAGCAGAACACTCATTTAAGGCCAACCTACTAGGATACGTGATGAGCTCTGAGCCCTCTCTCTAGCTTGCTCACTGTGCGTTTGTGTGTCTGTCTCTCTTTTCTTATTTGCCCTTCTCCTTCTCCTGCACACACACACACACACACACACACACACACACACACATTTTGTGGGGATGTGAATCTTTGTGTGTATAGGATTTGCACAATATGCCAGGACATACCAGTAATAGATACAAAAAGTTTCACTAATTCTAGCAACAGCATTGTTGCCCGTTGTTTCCTAAGGTCTATAATTTCAAACGTGAGAGGTCAAGTGTAACTCTTTTGCTATTTCTTAATATAATACTCAGCCAATTCAAAAGGAATCATGCCATCTGTAGTATTTACAAAAGACTCCAAATTCCTCAGACTCACACAAATCTTACTGACCTCATTCCAGCATTGTATCTCATCATTGTTACTCTCTATTCAACGTCTAGCCTAACTTCACTGCCAAGCTAAAAATAGGCAAGTGCATTACTTAAGTTTCAAAAGGCAACCTGCATAGTTAAAGTTTTTGAGACCATACAGGATAGAGATCAGATGGCAATTATGATCTACCAATAGAGTAAAAACCACTAGATCTGATAATTGGGTAAGCTGAACTTTTATTCTCTTTATCCTTTTAAAATATCACTCTTTCAAAAGGATAATACAAGGAGAGGGAAGCAGGAATAAATAACAGTAAGAATTCTTTGAAAAAGGCATAGGGATTGATTATTTGCCAGAAATCATACAGCACACACACACACACACACACACACACACACACACACACACTTATACACACAAATTCACATGCACAGGGAACTCCATTTAGGCTGACAACAAAAATTCCCAGGATCAGGCCTGTGAAGGCTCCCACTCAGAAATAATGCAGTCTTCTTTCTTTTGCCCTTGGTTGCCTCCCAGAATTTTTAGGTACGAATTTGTAGGTAACTTGTAGGTCAGTAAATTTGTAGTTTGAAATAAGTATCTTATTACAGAAGATACCATGCATTTCAGACAAAAGACCCAGAGAATTCTATCTAGATATGTCTCTAAAACCTTTTCCCTGAAGACTCGCTTCAATAGTACTGAAAGTTTATATGCCATCTGCCAAAGGAGGAACATAATCACTAGTCCTACTCAGTCACAATGCCTTTGGGCTGCAGCAATGACCAGTATGTTATAAAAAAAATGATGATACTTAAACCTTGGTGGTAAACAACATCTGCCTGATTGGCTTGTCAACTCATCTAACATGAGAAAAATACTGCCTTTTTACTAAAGTCCTAGGTAACTGCCCTGATTAGTGACATCATGAACCTTAGAGGTGAACACTACTTTTAATTTCTTACATCTGTATAATTTCTAACTTCATTGTAAGTACTTCTCTCTATAACTGCAGATAAATGTAGCTCTCACACCTCATCAAATAAACTTTTTGAGGCAGAGACCATTTAATATATTTACAATTGGTCAAAATGTAGTAAACTACTGAATATTTGTGCTTGGGTCCAGTCAATACATCTACAACAATCTTCTGCTCAGGTAACGTCATGGAAAAGAAAATAGAAGAAATGTAAGATCAAGAAGACCAGGAAATCTGCTTGGAAACTGTGTTTCTTACATATGATAGGGAAGCTGCTCCATGATACCACAACAGTATGGCTACTTAAAGAAGACCAAACATTTCCAACACCAGCTGCTATCCAAATACAAAAGGGTAAAATCTCACAGTGCCAACCTCTACATGAAGAGGTATAATCAACTAATGGCTGCTAGGAAATGGAAAATTAAGCTTCCCTAGGCATGAGCACCCTAAATGATCAAAATTGTCAGCGCTAAAACCATGTACACATGGGTTTGGTTTAAAGACCTCCCGCCTGCTCCCCTTTTGCCTGGCCCACCAAGAATACAAACAGAAAGACCAGCAGAGATGAACTGGGAATGGGCCCCAAACCCCAGTGTCTCCCATCCTGAGGAGTATTGTGGGGCACCTGAAAAGCCTTCAGTTTGGTGATCTCTCTGCTTACTCTCTATCTGCCTGACCAACAGGCCTGCTAACACCAGAGACAACTAGGTGGCTAGAGGCCATCATGAGAACACAAGCAACAAATCCCAGGGCCACATAACAACACTGAAATGCAGAGGTCCTACCACAGCAAGCCCTGGAGATAATATAACACCAAAAGCCCAATAAAGAGATTTTAAACCTGAGGTTATGAAAGTGTTAGAGGTCTCAAAGGAGGAAAACAAATCCCTCAAAGAAATATAGGAAAATACAGGAGAAGGAAATAAGTAAAACCTAAAAATGAGACTAGTAGCAATAAAGAAAACACAATCTGAGGCAATCCTGGAGATGGAGAACCTAAGAAAAAGAAGAGGAACTAAAGACACAAGCATCACTAATAGAATACAAAATATAGAAACAAGAATCTTAGTCATAGAAGATATGATTAAAGAAACTGATACACCAGTCAAAGAAAATGTTAAATCTAAAAAGGTCCCAATGCAAAACATCCAAGAAATCTGGGACACCATGAAAAGACCAAACCTAAGAATAATAGGATTAGAAGAAGGAGAAGATTCCCAGCTCCAAAGCCCAGCAAATATTTTCAATGAAATCATAGAATAAATCTTCCTCAACCTAAAGAAAGAGATGTGTATAAACATACAAGAAGCTTACAGAAGACCGAATAGATTGGACCAGAAAAGAACATCATCCTGCTACATAATAAAAACCTGACACAGAATGTGATAGAAGAGGAAATGGGAAACATCCTAGAATGGGGCTACAACCATGATGTAAAGTGAATAAAAAAAATGAATAAATTTTAAAATATGCATACGTGCAACATTAAATAGAAAGTACTAGCTACGTAATTATTTATTTATACATACGTACAAAATAATGAAAGAAAACTATGTCATGAGTTTTATAGGTAGTGGAGGGAAGAGTTTGGAGCGAAGATGATAGGGGAAATTATGTAATATTTTATGAATAAAACAAGCAGTTCTATTTGTGAGGTACAGAAAGTAAATTGAACAAATTATAACAAACACAGAAATACAAGGAAAGAACTTTCTGAAAAATCTAATTAACGATCAAAAATTTAATTTTGTGCAGAGCCTGAACTATAGCAGATACAAAACTACATCGTCTGTAATTTTGGCTCTATTACTAGCTAAGTTTTTGAATCCCTCTATATGTGAGCTGATGACTCTGTGATCATTATGTAAACTAATTGGAATGTACAAACAAATTTTTAGTTTTCAATCAACTAATGGGCTAACATTCTGTCAAAGGACATCTATGTCTTCTAGCAGAGATTTGCCTAGTTGGCTGTAACTCACCTGCTTAATACATCCTTGAGTGTATTTTAAAAGTGTTTTACTTTACGATTTTTATTCAGCTATTATTGAAACTTCATTAACATGTTACCACATTGGAACATGAAATTAACCATAACCTAATTATGTGTCTTGGATACTTATTTGACTCCAGCATAAATTGTTTTTATCCTATTTGAGCTGAGAGTTGAGATTTTGTGCCAATAGTCTCATACAGTCTCATAAGTGAGTTACTATAATTTTCATTTTCAACTATGACACATCAAGGGTGGATAATGTGAATTTGTGGAAACAGGTGTGGATAAAAGCATAAGTTGGAATCAATCTTGGAATGGATGGAATGTGCATAAAATAACAATGTCAGCATTATTCTTTTTCACTGTCATCATTAGCAGATTTCCTCATCCATTCATTTATAGGTATAGAATTGAGTGGCATCTCAAAGCGTCATCCTACAATCACCACATCTATATAGTTGGTGAGCAATTTGGAGAACACTGATTAATACCAGGGAGCCATAGAGTGGTCACTTTCTATGTCCTCTCAAGTGTTAGCGGCCCTACAGCCCCTAATTTGTCCTGTCTCCCATATTTATCATTTTGAGTATTTCACATAAATTAAATAGTATATGCATTGCTGGTGAGAATGTACAATTTTTAACTTACTATTAAAATTCTCTGATATTTTACAGAATTAAACATATATCCATGTTGACAAAGCAGCTCCACTATGAGAATTGTAAGGAGAAGTAAACACATGCTGTTGGGGAATATTTTTCTCCATGAGACATTCTCGTCTCAGGGGGAAAAGAGATCCTCATGGGGCTAAAAGGTAACCTTACCTTAAAAGTATTGGAAAGATTATCATGGTCCTCCCCCAGATTACTTACAGGGTAAAGAGGTGCTGGGTAATGGACTCTCCAACCAGCCTGTCAGAGCTATCTGCAGTAGTCATAAAGACCCATTGAGGTACCTGTAAGTTGTGCAGACAGTTTCAGGGATGCGGCTTTTATGAGTTACTACTTTTGTTGGGTTGGGAGTTTTTGGCGATGTGGCTGCCTTAAAGTTGTTCATAGTTCATAGTTATTTATAGAACTTTCCCACACACATCCAGTAAAATATTTCAGAAAGTTGGTGTTTCGTAGAATTGTTACTTTGGTACAATCAACAGTGGTATCCTCTATTGGCAGTCTGGTTCATGTTTCCCCAGGAAAAGTTATAGAACACAAAATTATAAGAAAGAAGTGCTGTGCAGTCCATTTTGAAGGGATGTTAGGGCAGGAACTAAAAGCAGGACCTGGAGGCAGAAACTAAAGTGGAAAGTAAGAAAGAGTGCTCCTTTCTTGTTTGATTTCCATGGCTTGCTCAGTCTGCTTTCTTATAATATTTCCCAGGGGTAGTATGACCCCTAGGGTGCTGAGCCATCTTACATCAATCATTATTCAAGAAAATGCCCCATCAACTTCTCTACAGGGTATTTCCATGGAGACAGTTTCTCAGTTGAGGTTCTTTCTTCTAAGATGACCCTGGTTTGTGTCAGGTTGGCAAAACAGTAACCAGTACCTCATTGCCATTACAATATGGGTGAATACCAGAAATTTCATTTTTAGTGAACAAGTCACACTTAAAAGCATTAATGCTATGTAATTAAATTATGGGGGAGTTCATATTCTGTCAGATATAATGAAATGTCATGGAAGTAATGAAATTTGGTGAGCATGGAGTTGAGAGATGTCAGGAAATTGGAGCAGAAATTTTATTTTATTTAAATTTAAATTTTTATGTTTATAAAAATCAATCAGAATATAATCACTGAACTAGAAAACAGTATAGTTCAAGAAACATAAATTATACAGCCTCTTTCCTTTTCTTTCCTTTGAATATTTATTTGTGAGATACATTTTACTGTTTGGCTTTGAAAGTAGACTTAACTCTTTTATTTGTTCTTCAACAATCACACACACACACACACACACACATACAAAATGTGCTTTGATTATACCCCTCATTATCTACTTTTATTACTTCACCTTCTTACTAAACTGTTCCTTTTCCCAAGTCTGTCTTTTAAGTCTTTTTTATTGCCATCCTTCTCAATGGAAGAGAACTCCTAAAAGCAATTGCACAAATCACAGATGCACAGCACAGATGGTGATGAAGGCAGAATGTCTTTCCAGAAGACACCTGAGGCCCAAGGCAATAGCTTCTACACACCTATGTCTAGTGCTCATCTCTTCTTCTCATGTTAGGAGAGATATGCCTATTTTTGAAACACATCTAGGTAGAATTTAGGTAATAGATTTAAACATTTATATCTTTCTTGTGTCTCTCAGTATTATTCATGTCAAATTAAATTGTTTCAAAAATTAAGTTAACTAAATACATAATACCATTTATTACTCATGCATACTAATTTGTATATAGCTGTTGTCCTGTATTTATAAAATATATAATGCTTCTGTGAGTATTCCTAAATATTTTTCTTGGTAGACATGTACATGCATTGGAGTTGATTATTTTTCAACAGTGAAATTGTATGACCATGTAGCCTATAACTATTCACTTTTACTGCCAACATGTACATTAATATCATACAGATGATTTATAATTTTTTTCATTGTGCTTTGTGAAAAAGATTTTCCATATTTTAAAATTTATTCAAATACACATATTAATGCTTTTAAATGATAGGTCATTATTTTATAACTCTTCAAATTTTAAATTTTATTTTTTTTATAATTTTTTCACATTACATCATGATTTTAACTACCTCTCTCATCTTCTCCTGGTCCCACACCCTCAAAACCTTCCTCCCTCTTTCTCCCAACTCCCTCCACTAGTCCTCAGAAAGGAGGAGTCCTTCTCCCCTACCATCTAACTATAGCCTATCAAGTCTCAGCAGGACTGCTTGCAACCTTTTCATCTGTTGCCTGACAAGGTTACCCAATCAGGGGGAATTGATCAAAGAACAGGCAACAGAGTCCTGTTGGAGACATCTCTTGCAATCCTTACTAGGAGAACCACATGGAGACTGAGCTACCCACATCTGACCAGGAGGTACAGGTCATTTCCATGCATGATCCTTGGTTGGTACCTCAGTCTCTTCGCCCACCATCCCAGCCCAGATTGTTGGCTTTGTTGGTTTTCTTGGAGAGCTCCTGTCCCCTCTGGGTCCTTCTGTCACCCAACTCTTTCAAATGACTCTCCTATGCTGTGTCCAATGGTTGGCTGTGAGTCTCAGCCTCTGCTTGGATCCTCTGCTGGGTATAGTCTTTCAGAGGACATCTGTGGTAGGCTCCCATCCTGTTATCTCTTCCAATGTCAACCACTTCCAATGTCAACTCTATTTGACTTTCTGAATGGGAATTAAGTCTCTAGGGTCCCCTTTTTATTTAGCTCCTTTAGGTCTGTGCATTATAGTACGGTTATCCTGTACTATATGGCTAACACATCTGCTTATAACAGAGTATATACCATAAGTGTCTTTCTCGTTCTTGGTTATCACACTCAGTATGATCTTTTCTAGTTCCATCCATTTGCCTGCAAATTTCATGTTTTCCTTGTTTTTAATAGCTGAGTAGTATTATTCCAATGTGTAAATGTACCACAAATTCTTTATCCATTCTTCAGTTGAGGGACATCTAGGTTGCTTTCAGATTCTGGCTATTATGAATAAAGCTGCTGATTCACTACTTTAGATTGGCTGACATATCAAGGAGGTCATTCCTAGTAAAGACTGATTCACCCTGTCTCAGAACTATTTATTTGCTACAGCTTTTGACCTAAAAGTGGGTCCTTGTGATATTGGCCTTGTCCATCCATCCTGGCATTTTTGAATGGTACCATGAATAATCACAGTAAATTTTTTTCTTGAAAATATAATCTTCTCTCATACAGTTTCCCCCACACACACTCCTCCAGGCACCCTCTTCCACTTTTGCTTTTCCCCAGATCCATTCCCTATCCATTTTTCATCAGAAAGGAAGCCTCTAAAAGACAACAACCAAACAAGACAAATCAGAATACTATAGGACAAGGTAAAAGCCTTTACATCAAAGCTGGACAGAACTACCAAACAGGAGAAAATGAGTCCCAAGAGTAGGCATAAAAGTTAGGGACACCTCTGCTCACATAATTAGGAGTCCCACAAAACCACCGAGGTAACAGCCATAACTTACATGCAAGGACCTGGTCCAGACCCATAAAGGTCTCTTGCTTGTTGTTTCAGTCTCTGTGAGCCCACATAAGGCCTTGCTTAGTTGATTCAGTGGGCCATGTTCTCCTTTTGCCTTTTGGCCTCTCTGACTCCTAAAATTTTTTCAAGTCCTTTCCATGTGATTACAGGATCTTTGAGGTGAACAACTACTTAGGATCTACAATTTAGACTTTCTGTCTCTTCATAATGTTTATCTGGGAGTGTCTGCATTCTTGTAATTTCCCACTCTAGCTTTACAAACTTCACAGTGTCATGAGAATTGCATAGATTGGAAATTCAAATCTTGAATCTGACTCATATAATTCTCACAATTTTCAATTCCTTAGTATGATCTTCTGTTAGTGTTTTAGGTTTATTCGTGTCAGTTGATAGATGCTGTCTGCTCTGCCACTTTCTGACCCTTAAAAATGTATTCTAAGATGCCTTATGGATCTCCCTAATCAAAATACCTAATTGATGAAATTATCATGTTTTATTAAAGTCATGGTATTTAGAACCAAAAATTCATAAAGAGATTTTTCTCTAACATTTCTTTTTTAAAGATTTATTTTCTTTTTAATAATACTTACTTATGTGCACCTTTGTGTAGGTGTGTGCACTTAAATTCATGTGTATAGAGAGGCCAAAATGTGTGTCAGATCTCCTAGAGCTGGACATAGAAGTGATTATGAGTTAACAGGCACTGGAACTGGAAACTGGACTCAGGTCATCTGGAAGAAGAGCAAATGCCTTCTCTCTAGTCCCATTTCTATTATTAATAGTGTTAACTGTCTACACTTGAGTAGGTTACTTTACATCTATTTTCCCATGAGCCCTTCCAAAACACCCATCCTAGCATGGCTGCACCAAAAACGCGAGCACCCATTTGTGTTCCCCTGGATCTCTCTCCTCAATCTGATACTACTGTAGACACAACAGATGGGCAGATCCAGTCTTCAGTGCAGGTTCAAGGAACAAGCAGCCAAAGCTACAGACAACCAGATGCCTAATGGCCAGCAGGAGAACACACAAAAATCACAAAAATCAGGGCATCATGACTTCATCAGAAACACCAAAAAACAATGTAAATTTGCAGCTGAAATACAAGGAAATGACCTTAAATCTATTATTATGTAGTTAATAGAAGAATATAAGGAGGAAACAGATAAATATCTCCAAGAAACACAGGAAAATACAACCAAACAATAGAAGCCATCAAGGACAGGCAGAAAATCAAAATTAAACACGTGAAAAAAATTAATAAAATTGCTCAAGACCAGAAAATGGAATTAGAATCAATAAAGAAAATACAAACTGTGAAAACCCAGGAGATGTTCTAGGTTATAACCGTACATGGTCCTTGGTTGAGTGTCATTCTCAGAAAAGACCCTATACCCAGATATATTTGGTCCTTATGGAGCTGCTATCCTTTCCACATCATACTAACTCCCCTTCTTTCATATGATTCCCTGTACTCTGCCAAAGGTCTGATGTAGCCCGTGGTAGCTCAGTAACCAATTGTTTTCCCATAGTAAGGGGAACAAGGACTATTTCTTTTTCTTTTTCTTTTTTTTAAATTTTTTTATTATTTTTTTCTTTTTAGTTACATTTTGTTAACTCTGTGTCCCAGCTGTATCCCGCTCCCTCATTCCCTCCCCAACACCACACTCCCTCCCTGGTCTCCTCCCTGCCCCTTTCCAAGTCCACTGATAGGGGAGGACCTCCTCCCCTTTCATCTGACCCTGTTTTATCAGGTATCTTCAGGGCTGGCTGCAAAGTCCTCCTCTGTGGCCTAACAGACTGCTCCTCCCCGGGGGGGGGGGTCAAACAGCCTGCCCTTGAGATCCTGTTAGAAATAGTCCGTTTTCCCCTTACTTTGGAAAACTACTTGGTTACTGAGCTACCACGGGCCACATCCGAGCAGAAGTTCTAGGTTATATCTATAGATGGTCCTTGGTTGAGTGTCAGTCTCAGAAAAGACCCTGTGCCCAGATATGTTTGGTCCTTGTAGAGCTCCTATCCTTTCCATATCATACTAACTTCCCTTCTTTCATATGATTCCCTGCACTCTGCCGAGGGTTTGGTTATGAGTCTTAGTGTCTGCTTTGAAACAATGCTAGGTAGAATCTTTCAGATGCCTTTTGTGGTAGACTCCTGTCATAAGTTCAATGCACATCCCATTTGTCTTTCTAAATGAGGATTAATCACCTTCGCCTGTGTCCACTTTCTTGATTATCTTCTTCAGGTGTGTAGATTTCATTATGTTTATCATATCTTGTAGGTCTATATAAGCGAGTATATACCAAGTTTGTCTTTCTCCTTCTGGGATACTTCACTCAGAATGATCTTTTCTAGATCCCACTACTTGCCTGCAAATTTCATGATTTCCTCCTTTTTGATTGCTGAGTAGTATTCCATTGTGTAAAAATACCACAATTTCTGTATCCATTCCTCCGTTGATGGACATCTGGGTTGTTTCCAAGATCTGGCTATTACAAATAAAGCTGCTATGAACATGGTTGAACAAATGTCCTTGTTGTGTACTTGAGCAAATTTTGGGTATATACCTAGGAGTGGTATAGCTGGGTCTTGAGGTAGCACTACTCCTAGTTGTCTGAGAAAACGCCAGATTGACTTCCAAAGTGGTTGAACCAGTTTACATTCCCACCAGCAATGAAGGAGGGTTCCCTTTTCTCCACAACCTCTCCAGTATGTGCTATCACTTGAGTTTTTTATCTTGGCCATTCTGATGGGTGTAAGGTGAAATCTCAGGGTCGTTTTGATTTGCATTTCTTTAATGGCTAAGCAGTTTTTATTACTGTTGCCCTGTAGTACAGCTTGAGATCGGGAATGGAGATACCTCCAGATGATCTGTTGTTGTACAGGATCGTTTTGGAGATTCTGGGTGTTTTACAAGGACTATTTCTAACAGGAACTCAATGGCTGGCTCTTTGACTCCCCACCCCCCAAGGAAGGAGCAGTCCTGCTAGGCTACAGAGGAGGACTTCGCAGCCAGTCCTGAAGATACCTGACAAAATACGGTCAGATGAAAGGAGAGGAGGTCCTCCCCTATCAGTGGACTTGGAAAGGGGCAGGGAGGAGATGAGGGAAGGGGGGTGGGATTGGGAGGGAATGAAGGAGTGGGATACAGCTGGGATACAGAGTTAACAAAATATAACTAAGAAGAAAATTTAAAAAAAAGAAAAAAAAAAGAAAACCCAGGAGATGGAAAGCTTAGAGAAGAGATCAGGAACCACAGAGGTAAGCATCACCAACACAATAAAAGAGACAGAGGAGAGAATCTCAGGCAATGAATATACAATTGAAGAAATCAGTACACTTTCAAAGAAAACATTAATATGGAAAAGTTCCTGACATGAAACATCCACAAAATCAAGGACACCAAGATAAGATGTAACCTAAGGATAATAGGAACAGTTGAAAAAAAAAAGAGAGAGAGAGAGAGAAGATTCCAGGCTTCAAGGTCCAGAAAATATTTTCAAGAAAATTTTCTCAACCTAAAGAAAGAGATGCCTCTAAAACTATGAGAGGCTTACAGAACAGAAAAGAGCTACCACGGGCTACATCCGAGACCTTCGGCAGAGTACAGGGAATCATATGCTCCCACAACATGATAATCAAAACAATAAATCATGTCTTTTCAATATAGTACTAGAAGTTCTAGCTAGAGGAATATGACAACTAAAGGAGATCAAAAGGATAGACATTAGAAAGGAAGAAGGTAAAGTATCACTTTTCTTGATAATATGATAGTATACATAAGCAACCCCAGAAATTCCTCCAGAGAACTCCTGCAGCTGATAATTCAAAATCAATTCAAAATAATCAATAGACCTCCTGTATAGAAATGATAAATGGGCTAAGAAAAAAAATTAGGAAAACCACACCTTTCACAAGAGCAACAAACAATATAATGTATCTAGGAGTAACTTTAACCAAGGAAGTCAAAGAGCTGTATGATAAGAATGTCAAGTCTCTGAAGAACAAAACTGAAGAGGATACCAGAAGATGGAAGGATCTCTCATGCTCATAGATTGGTAGGATTAACATAGTATAATAATGGCCACCTTACCCAAAGCAATCTGCAGATTCAGAGTAATTCACATCAAAATACCAAAACAATTTTTCACAAACTTTGAAAGAGCAATTCTAAAAGTCATATGAAAAAATGAAAAACCAAGAATAGCAAAAATAATCTTATACAATAATAGAACTTCTGGAGGTATTTTCATACCTGACCTGAAGCTATACTACATAGCAATAGTAATAAAAACTTTATGGTACTCCCATAGAAATAGGCTGGTTGATGAATGGAATTGAATCAAAGATCCAGAAATAAAGCCACACACTGAGGCATGCCTAATTTTTGACAAGGGATCCAATACCTTACAATGGGAAAAAGGAAGCATCTTCAACAAATGGTGCTGGTCTAACTGGATGTGTACATGTAGAAATATGCAAATTGCTTAATATTTATTACCCTGCACAAAACTCAAGTCCAAGTGGATTAAAGACCTCTGTATAAAACCATATACACTAAATCTTTTAGAGAAGAAGTTGGGTAAGAACTTGAACTTACTGGTAAAGAGACAACTTCCTGAATAGAACACCAACAGCTCAGGTTCTAAGATCTACAATTAATAAATGGGAACTCTTGAAACTGTAAAGCATAGGACACTATCAATAGAACAAAACAGCAGTATACAGATTGGGAAAAGATCTCCACCAATCCTAAATTTGAGAAAGGGCTACTATCCAAAATATATAAACAAGTCAAGAAATTAAATAACCACAAACAAAATAAATGAATTAAAGAATGAGATACAGAGGTAAGCAAAGAATTTTCACTAGAAGAATCTCAAATAGTGGAGAAGCACTTAAAGAAATGCTCAATATCCATAGTTATCAGGGAAATGCAAATCAAAATGACTATGAGATTCCATCTTATACCTTTCAGAATGGCTAAGATAAAAAACTAAAGTGACAACACGTGCTGGTGAGGATGTGGAAAAAGGGGAACCCTCCTCCATTGCTGGTGGGAATGTAAAGTTGTACTACTGCTTTGGAAATCAATCTGGCACTTTCTCAGAAAACTGTGAATGGCCATACCTCAAGACCCAGCAATACTACTCCTGGGCATATACCTGAAAAACACTCTAGCATGCAAAATGGTCTTTTCCTCATCCATGTTCACAGAAACTCTGTTCAGAATAACCGGAAACTGAAAACAACATAGATGTCCTTTAGTTGAGGAATGGATAAAGAAATTTTGGTGCATTTACACAATGGAATACTACTTCGCTATTAAAAACAAGAAAATTATATAATTTGCAGGCAAATGGATGAAACTGGAAAAGATCATCCTGAGTGAGGTAACACAGTGTCAGAAAGGCACACTTGGTATGGACTCACTTATAAGCAGGATAGTACACGTATAGTACAGGATAGAGATACTGCAATGAACAGACCTCAAAAACATAAGCCTGATAGACACCTTAGACTTCATGTTGGCCCACTAGTTAAGGGAGTGGAAGATATCTCTGACACAGACTATGTTGCCTGCTTTTTGATCAAGTCCCCTGATGGGACTTCCCTACCAGGCCACAGAAGAAGATGAACTCAGTGCTCATGTGACTAGATGAGCTGGAGTGTCTGAGTAAAGGGGGTTCCCCTATTTTGTACAATAGAGGAGAGAGGATACAAGAGGAAAAGTGGGACTGAGAGGAGAGGAGGGAGGAACCTATGACTGAAATTTACTTTGAATTAATTAATACAAAAAAACATGTATTTCAACACATGAATAGTGAAAGTTAAAACTATTTAAAACTGGTGCTGGTAAGATGGCCAAGTAGGTAATAATAAGCTTGGTGCACAAGTATGAGAACCTGAGTTCAGATACCCAGCACTGACATGAAGCTGGTTGTGGGTGCTGTAACTCCAGGCTGGAGCATTTGAGACAGGAGAATTCTCTAGGTTCCATGGCCAGCGTGCCTAGCCAAAATGAAGAGTTCCAGGTTCATAGCAAAACTTTGTTTCAAAACACTAAGCAGAACAGTCTATCCTTCCCTCCAATCTCCCATAACCTTCCTACTCTTTTGCCCCCCCCCCTCACTGTGTTCTATTTCACCTTTCTTGACAACCCCACTCCGTGGCTGTTTACTAGCCACTGAACTTTATGGGTAGTCCAAAAGCAACAGTTATATCCATTGAAAGCTAAGAATCACATATGAAATGTTTGTCATTCTAGCTCATTCAAGGGGAGAACCTTCTGCTACTATTCTGCTGAATGCACACTGTATTCAATAGACTATTCCATAGTCCATTGGCACATCTATAATCTCATCAGAGAAGTCTTATTGCAGTAGATGACAATTGATACAGATACTCACAACTGAGTAAATGTGCAGCAGATAAGACAACATAGAGTGTTTAGCCTTGAATGGTACATTTTACCATAGCCCTTCCCCAAAGGCTCAGGGATCTTCATGGAATAAGGGTGGAAAGATTAAAGAGCCCAAGAAGGTAGATGACCACCACATAACCATTTTCCAAACAAAAAAGGGGAGTTCCAAACATGAACTCAATAGCCAGTGTGACAGTTTATACAAGACCTTTGCAGACAAATTTCCAGCATGCATGACGAAGGTCGCTACGAAATATCAACCTAGTTGAAGAACTTTTAGTAATTAATAGCTGTCCACAAAGAGGAAAGTTAGTTTTCTTTAAGGGTGTGCCTCTGGTAGGTCAACCATGTTCCATGATGACCACAAACCCTAATGGAGAGAAAAAAGAACTCATAAAATTTGGACACAAAGTTGAGTGGATATGGAAGAGTGTGTATCTGAAAAGAGCTGGAGGGGAATCATGATTATAATATAAACAAAATAATGTAAAAGTATAATGTATAAAATTTTAAAGAGTAACATTTTAAATATTTATTTTAAATGCAAATACCAAAAAGTGCTAAGTAGAACTTAGCAGAGGAAGATATTGCTAGGGACTTCTGGCCTCTATATATTGATGGACAGACAAGTACATAGGAGTAGACACATATGCACATACATGTACCATACACACACATACAAAATCATAAACTAGAGTGAATGATTCACATTTCTATATCTTGTACTCTTGACATTTAGTTCCAGAATTACACATTCAAATATGAACAAAATGTAAATTATGCCCATGTTAATCTTGTTGACACCTTATACCAACATTATTAGTTGTAATTAAATAATCATATGGGTTATATATTGAAGAGTGTGATCCCTTCTGAGAATATGCTAATAAGGTAGTTGATATTCACTGAATTTCTTCTAAATTCAAAAGAAAATGATTGATTATTTTGCTTTTGAATTCAAACTCACATTGCCATGTTCTGTATTCAGCTGTTATTATGAAGAGTTACAGAGTTTGTTTCCCATCCTTCCAGTGATGTATTGAGGTGATTTCAGCTCTATCACTTTCTAAATGGGGCATTATATCATGAAATAACTATGTGCATGCTAACTGAAAAGTTATTGCAAATATAATTAATGATAATGCCAGGTGCTCTTATAATCATTATTAACATTGTATTTATTATTGTGCAGATGTATTTGAATATAATGTAATCCCTTGAATCACCCCATGAGGCAGGTATTACAATCAATATTTATTAATAAAGCTCTTTTCCTTTGAGTACTTATACAGGTTTGTTTTTTTTTTTTTTTTGTATTAGAGGATCAGAATTATGTCTCCCAATTTTTGACCCGGTTTTTTTACTACTCATGAGACTTCACTAGTTTTTTCTTTTTCAACTGCCAGAATAACAGACAGCTTTTTTTTAGTAAGCTTTCTCCATTTCCTTCACCTTCTGCAACAATTGAGGTTACCCTTAGAGCGTATTTGTAGTCCTCTTAGTCAATGCCTGGCTTAGCTCTGGAAAGCTTCTGCTTTTTATCTTCTATACAACAATTTCATGAAATGTTTTATTCATTTTTAAAGGAAAAAGAAAATACAGTACTGGAATGCAGTTCAGGTTGCAGAATGTTTGCCCAGTATGCATTTTCTCTGCCTTGATTGCCAGCATTGTACAAAGCAGGCATTAAGGTGTACCCCTGTAATCCTTGCCCCTGTGAGGTAGAGGCAGTAAGATCATTAGCCCTCTGTCAGATATGGGGAAGTTGAAGATCTTTTTTCAATGTGTTTTGTTCTAATGACAGTGTCCTTTGCTTTACAGAAGCTTTTTAGAATAATACATCCAGTCCTGAAGAGACCTGATAGGCTAGGGCCAGATCAAAGGGGAGGAGATCCGCCCCTATCAGTGGACTAGGAGAGGGACCTTGGGGGAGAGGAGGGAAGAAGGGTGGGATTGGGAGAAGATGAGGGAGGGGGGCACCACCGGGATACAAAGGGAATAAATTGTAATAAATGATAATAATTTAAAAACTTTTAAAAATACACAAAGAGAGAAAGGAAGAAAAAAAGGAAGAAAGAAAGAATATAGAAGAAAGCTTTTTGCTTTTTGCCTACTTGCCCTCATTTTTATTGGCAAGTTTATATCTTCTGCTGCAAAGACATTCCCTTACTGGTTTTACAACCTACTTCTTTGGGATTTCAAGGTAGACTAAAGACCAGGTAGGACATCTAACCTTGTGGACTAAATAAATACTGGATTCTTAGCCTGGCCATTGTGAGGCAGTGCATTAGTCACTCTAATAAATCAGATCATATATGTTCATTCTATCATTTCTAGGCCTCTACAGAAGTGCAACCAATAGAGACTGTAGTTCCAGCAGTTGTTTTAGGGAAACAGAATTATAATGATTATTTAATTTTCTAGTTTTCTGATTATATTCACTGAAACTTCTAGAAGCATAGAGCTCACTAAAATTCAATAGCGAGAATGATTTGAAAAACATACTGAGAAAATTTGTTTGATAATCATGATTCACCAATTGTGGTTATATGAAAAAAAACCTTATAATTTGTAGAAAAACAACAATGTTAAATGATCACGTCTATCATCTCTGGATAAACTGACAAAGAAAAAATATAAGCTTCATTATATTAAACAACTCCTAGCATCTCAGGATATGTTGACAAAGGAAAGAATGAATGGTCAGCTTCAGAAGTCTACAAATAGCCTAAATGTTTCTAAGCATGCCCTCTGAGAGAATCTTGTCTCCAGAAGCCATAGAGCTCAAATTATAAAAAAAATAAATAAATAAAACATAAGCCGTCCTTATAAAAAGTGACTGAATTACAATGAAAAGTCAAGCCCTAGATCAGAGAACTCTGGCAGCTACAGTAATGGCATTAGCGGTAAGAAATGAAATTCGGTAGCTTGGGACAGAGATGTGTGGGCAGATCCTATTGAGGCTCATGACTTTGAACTCTTGGATTATAAAGGATTTAATCCCACATGAGGAAATAGTCTTTTTTTCCACCCTTGTCAGAAGCTGTATCCTTACCCCTACCTCTCGCAATATTGTCCTTTCTTTACCTGAGGGAAATAATCCTTCAGTGTCTGCCCAACTTGTAACTTACTGTGAAGATGCCAGACAAGGTAATACTTATATCCCTCTGGGCCCAGGAGTAGTTGCATCTAGGCCAATAACCAGACACAAGGCTTAGCAGGTTCCTGAAGGGAAGATAGAAATTGTACTCTATGAGGAAGGGGCTACATCACTAAGGAGTTTAATTCATTCAACCAGAAGTTCACTTGGCCTATGTGGAAATGAATTTTAAGAGTATGTGAAAAAGGAAGAAAGAAAATTAGATCAGACTGAGTTTTTTTTATTTTTTTATTTTAATTTTTATTAATTACACTTTATTCACTTTGTATCCCTCCCATGGCTCCCTCCCTCCTCTCCTCCCAATCCCACCCTCCCTCCTCCTTCTCCATGCATGCCCCTCCCCAAGTCCACTAATAGGGGAGGTTGCCCTTTCCTTCCTTCTGATCCTAGTCTATCAGATCTCATCAGGAGTGGCTGCACTGTTTTCCTGGAGAGGACAGGAGTTCCGCAAGGAAAGCAACAAAACAAAAAAATTCTGGGCACTGGGGTCTTTTCTGAGACTGATACTCCAACCAAGGACTATTGATGGAGATAAACTAGAACCCCTGCACAGATGTAGCCCATGGCAGTTCAATGTCCAAGTGGGTTCCCTAGTAAGAGGAACAGGGGCTGTCTCACACATGAACTGATTGGCCTGCTCTTTGATCACCTCCCCCTGAGGGGGAAGCAACCTTGCCAGACTGAGTTTATTTATACGGGCCCACTAAGAGGAGATTCTAGACATAATATGAAAACTACATTGTTAAAGAGGTATAAAATTTTTTAATTAATTTTTTATATTTTTATATATTAATTATAGTTTATTTATTTTGTATCCCAGCTGTAGCTCCCTACTTCATTCCTTCCCCACCCCACCCTCCCTCCCTCATCTACTACCGTACACCTCTCCAAGTCTACTGATAGTGAAATTTTTGTTTGATTGATTGGATGAATCATTTCTCAAACGATGGACCACAGAAAAGCAACTAGAGATGCCTGCTATTCCTTGGCTTAGTATTGTCAGGGGAACTTCAAGGCTCGAGAAAGCTGTAAGTTTACGGTGGGTACAGTGTGTAAAGCCTAATCTCCCACAATGAGAAGGATAAAGAGGCATGACCTTCACTAACCGTATAATTTACAGCACAGGAAAGAGGGATATCAATACATTTGAAGAGTTTTGTCATTGATCTTTTCTTTGTTGCAGACCTTAGAATTGGAGATGCTATTGCTCACTTGGGTAATTAAGCGCAATGCGTATATTTGGCCCCTGAGTTAAGAGACATCAGGTGGCATCATTGAATCACCAAAGGGAAAGTGATCGTAGTTAAATCACTAGGATAACCAAAGCAATGTCAATATTAGCTTGATCCACAGTGGGCAGGATTTCTAGGGTGGCATGACAAGTATGGACTTTTGGTACTGGCTAACCAGTCCTGGTGTTTTCAGAAACAACATAGATAAGAAGTCCAATAAATGTTTGTTCTGTCTAAGCAGAAAAATTCTCAAAAAAGTGAATAAAAACCTACATTGGATGATAAGAAGAGAGAATTTTGTCCCCTGAACCAAGTCCCAGATTTGAGCAAGAAAGGCAGCCAAGTCTTCCTCAGGAAGGACTGTGTTGAAAGACCTAATCTTCCACCCTCCTGTAGAAGGACCTATGGCCTTATAAAGGATAATTATATACTGGGAGAAAAGAATCATTTAGTCTTTCCAGGGTCTATTAGATATTGGTTCTGATTTGACACTGATTCCAGGAAACCCCAAGAAGGATTGTAGTACTCCAGTTAAAATAGGGGTTTATGGAGGTGAAGTGAATGATGGAGTTTTGGCTGACGTGTCAGTGAGTCCAATGGGTCCCAGAATGCATCCTATTATTTTCCCATTTACAGAATGTATTACTTGGATAGGCATACTTAGAAATTGGAAGAATAGCAACCATGGTTCCTGAACCTATGGAGTGAGGCCTAATTTGGCTGGAAAGACAAAATGGAAGCATTTGGATTTGCCTCTATCAGGAAAAATAGTTAACAGAAAACAGTATTATATCCCAGGATGAACTGCAGAATTTAATGCCACCATTCAGACTTGAAAGATTCAGGAATGGTAGTCTATACCACACTGCTCTCTAATGCTCTTATTTAGTCATCATATGCAATGTATAGATTATGGATAATGAAATTTGACTCTTGAAAACTTAATCAAATAGAAATTCCGATTAAAGCTGTTCTTACCATATGTGATATTCTTACTTTAACAGATTAACACATCTCTTATTATATTGTATGCATTCTATTGATCTACCAAATGCCTTTTTCTAGGAAACTGTTCATAAGCATGAAAAAACCAATTTATCTGTCAAGGCTAGCAGTATACCTCAATAGTTTTACCTCAAGGCTATATTAATTCTCCAAGCCCCGTGTCATAATTTACTTTGAAGAGATCTTGATCTCCTGTCCTTTCTACAAAATATCACACTAGTTCAGTGTATTGATGACATTATGAAGTTGGATCAAGTGAGATCCAACTTATTATCAAGGAAATAAGAACTTTGGACTTGGTGGTAATGCATATGTGCATCAGAGGATGGTAAATAATCACAGCTTTAATTAATGGACCTTATCCCTTATTGAAATTTCTGTGAGGTTAGAGGTATGGGTCATGCAGAGATACTCCTTTATTCTAAGGTAAAGGGTAAGTTATTACAGCTGTCCCTTCCCACCACCCAAAGATAAGCACAACCTTTAATGGGTTTATTTGGATTCTGGAGATTACACATTTCTCACTTGGGTGTGTTACTCCAGTCCATATGCCAATTGACTCACAATGCTGCTAGCTTTGTGTAGAGCCTAAAACAGGAAAAGGCTCTTCAACAGGCCAAGGCTCTTGTTCAGGTTGATCTGCCACATGGTCTATTAGATCCAGAATACCAGATGGTACATGAAGTGTCAGATGGCAGACAGTGATATTTTTTGTAACCTTTGGTAGGCCCTTATAGGTGAATCACAGATGAGGCATTTGGAATTTTAGAGAAAGGTTCTATCAGCAACTGTAGACAACCATTCTCCCTTTGAACAACAGCTCTTGGCTTGCTATTGGACCTTAATGGAAACTGAATGTTTGATAGAGGACCACTAAAATGTTTCCTGATCTGAGCTATGTATTAACTGACCAATCAACCCATAAAGTAGAATATGCACAACAGTAACTCATTATCCAGTGGGAATAGTATGTACATGATGAACCCTGAGGAGGTACTTAGTCCATAAATTATTTATATGAAAAGATTGCCCAAATGCCTCTGGTTTCTACTCCTACTATAATGCTGTCTGCTCCCAAGCATGCATCTATAGCTTCATGGAGTATTCCTTATGACTGGTTGATCATAGAAAAGAACACTAAGGCCTTCTTTACTGATGGTTCTTCATGCTGTGAAGAACACACAGCAGTAGACAGCTTCAGCATTACAACCACTTTCTTGGTTAACACTGAAATATATCTGTAAAGTGAAATATTCAAATTAGGCAGAACCTTGGGCAGTACACATGATCATATAGTTTGCTTAGAAGGAGAAATGTCTGATTGTTTATTGATTCATGGTCTGGAGCTATGACAACCTATGGCTAAGTTGTCAAGGTTTGGGGAAGAGTATGATTGGAAAATTGATGAGAAAAAGCATCTGGGAAAGAAGTATGTAGATCTAGCTCTCCAAATGGGTAAAGAATGTGAAGATTATTTTAGTTCATGTAAATGCTCATCAAAAGCTGACTTCAGCTGAGGAGGAGTTCAATAGTCAAGTCAATAGGATGACCTATTTTTGTGGACTGTCCGTCTTTTCTCCCAGCAATTCCTGTTGTTACTTGATGGGCCCATGAATAAAGTATCCTTAGTGGTAGAGATAAGGATCATACATAGGCTCTATAGCATGGACTTTCACTCACCAAGGCTCACCTGGCTAGAGTTGCTGGTGAATGCCAGATCAGCTAACTGGAGAGACCAACGCTCAACATCCCCCCTTAGAGGACCAGGCAGTGACTTGGTGGCAGTTTGACTACATTGGATCACTACCTTCATAGAAAGAACAATACTTTGTCTTTACTGCAGTGCTGTTGGGCTTATGCATTTCCTTCTTCTGATGTAATACTTCTTCCAAAACTACCATCTGTGGAAAAGTGGACTGCCTTTGTATACCATTATGGCATTCTTCACAGTATAGCTCCTGACCAAGGAACTCACTTCATATCCCGATGCTCATGGAATCCACTGGCTGTTATTATCTTGTTCCCACCACGCTGAAGCAGCTATCCTAATATAAAGATAGAATGCCCTATTTAAGATGCAGTTATAGAAATAATTATGTGGTAATAGTCTGTGGATTTGGCACATGGTTTTCCAAGAGCACTATATTCTTGAATCAGTGCTTTATGTGATATATGATATGGTCCCATAACCAAGATTTAGGGTTTAGAAGTCAAGGGGTAGAAAAGGAAATCATTCTACTCACTATTAACAGTAGTGACTAAATAGGGAAAGTTTTGTTTCTTGTTCCCAATATCTTGAGTTCTAATGATCTAGAAGTTTTGGTTCTAAACAAGGAAGTACCTCTGACTGAAGCCACAACAAATATTTAATTGAAATGGAAGCTTGGATTCCCTTAAGCCAATAGGCTAAGAAAGGAATGAAACTGTTAGGATGGCTGTCAAATTTTCACTACTAAGGGAAAATGAATCAGCTCTTCACAGTGGAGAAAAGAAAGATTATGCCTGGGGTGCAGTACATCCTTTAAGGAATTTCTTGGTCTTACTGCATCCTGTGATTAAAGTCAATGGCAAACCACATCAAATCTAATCCAAGCAGGATGTCTAAGGGCCCATACCAATTAGGAATGAAGGTATGCTTTACTCTTCCAGGAAAACAACCAGGACCTACTGAGGTGCTTTCTGGGGTTATTGGAAATATAGAATGGAAAGTTCTATGGGAACTATAGTTCTAAGGGAAGGTAGTTATAAATACAAGCTAATAAGATGACCAGTTGCAGAAATAAAGGTTGTGGTGGACATAGTATTTCTCTCCTATGTAGTGGTGCATTTATATACATATATTAAGTAGTTTTGTGGCCCTCTATTTCTTTATCATGTAAAGTAACAGGAGTTGAGATAATATCAGTGTTTAATATATTTAAATTGTGATACAGCAAAAGACTAAATGTTCCTTATGGGAAAACTATTTTAAAACATATAATACATTTATGGTTGTACTTGGAAGAGTTTTACCATGTCAGGCAGAATTACGACTGCTATTTATTTCATTTTGGTAATTAAGCTTCATTTAGGAAATGTAATTGTATATCAGTTTGATAGGGGATTGCTTGTGATGGTTTATCTTGTTTGTCAACTTGAGCACATCTTGAATTCACTCAAACCAAGCACCTGAGCACATGATGAAGTTCCTTGAGTGTATCATTTAAATTGGAAAGTCTCACCTTAAATCCTGGCTACACAATCTCATGGCAGCCCATATAAAAGGGCATAAAAGAGTAAAGCTTTTTCTTTCTGTCAGCTGCCCTCTCTTTCTCTGGCTGAAGTATTCCTTTGATAGTATTAGAACCTGCTTTTTCAGAATTTCAACAGAGATTGGAAAACAGCTGAGATATGTAGCCTCATGGTCATGGACTGAATAAATTCCATTCTTGGCTTGTCTATAGACGACAGCTAGTATTGAAATAGTCAGACCACAATTATAAGCCACTGCAATAAGTTACAATATATATGTAAAGTTAGGCAGAAGTCAATATACATACATACGTATATACATATACACATATATACATACATGTTCATTCTATCACTTCTGTTCCTCTAGAGAGCCATAACTAACACAGCAGGCACGCATACACGCACAGTTCCCAGCAGGCTTTCCATGATTAACCACATATGCTTCTCCTACCTCATTACCCATTTGCTGATGTCTGGGCACAGCTTGCCTTTTTAGCCCTGGGGCTTGAAATCCTAGATGTTTATTAAGCATCTTCATTAGTTAGCATGGGTCCCCAAAGAAGGACTGTGGCTTTCGTTTCCATTCTGTAACAGGTGGGTGAATCTAATTATTGTGATACTATATATTCTCACTCACACCTTCCCTTCTCAAGATACTTCTTTCCTGGGTCTCTGTAGCAGAAAACTCGTTCCTGTCCTTCTGCACACCATGTGCTATGTTTCCTCTGTTGTCTATTTAGACACTGGCTCTTAGGCTCCAGCTCTGAGTGCCACAGTGTGCAGATCTTAGAGCAGTATATCCTCAAATTGAGAATGCCAACCACCACCTACAGACATGCTTTGCAGAGATTTTCTGGGTGCTCTATGCATTTCCTTACATCCCCCTTATAAACGGAAGATTTTATGATCCTGAGAAATGAGGATAATAATAAGTCAGTGTAACAAGTCTCTATTCCATCACAGGTCTTTTTTGCTACCCAAATCTTATTTCTTTGGCTGTGCTTTTTTGTCTTGAACTCACACACCAAAAATCATAAACAGATATGAATGAAAAAATACAATATATTTCTACTTAGAAAAATAAAATTTCTGATTTTAAATCAAATTCAGGTTTTGTCATTACTTAGTATAATTCCACAATTTAATTTTGCAACCCATAGACCAGAGTTTTCAGGTAAAAATAAGTCTTATAATGCCTGCCTAAATGGGCATTTATGATAGTGAATTGTGAACTAAATATTTTTTATTCTAGAAAATGTTAAATTACAAGATCTTATATGAGTACATACGTGTACATGTAAATGTATGTACAAATACATTCATGTGAAGTCACAGAAAACCTCCATTGGTATTTACTTTGGTTTTGTTGTATTGGAACATATGCTTTCATTAACTTGGATCTTGTCATTAGGATCTTACTGGTTGCCAGGTGTATCACAGGGACTTGAGTTTCTTTTTCTGATTTTATTTTCATAGAAGAGACATTGCTGAGGCATCTACAAGCGGTTCTGCAGCTCTCTACATCCAAGTATTGCAGCCAGAAAACAGTGGCATGTCTCAGTGCTCTGCTTGTCATTGAACCGGGGGCTTTGCTGTCACACTACACTCTTGTTACACACATGAATCCAGCTGCCCATATCAGCTGGCAGTGAGCCTGGGACTGTGAGCTCCTGTAACAACTCAGTAGATGTATGGACTGAAGAGGCCGGTAATGAACTGAGGAAGCCTCTCTAGCACAGCAGGCTCTGCAGGTCGTTCCTGGGTTCAAGTCTTGAGTAGTGGTGCTTAAAGTGTGTGTCCTTGGGCACTGCTCCAGATTATAGTTGTTCTGAGATATTGCAAGTTTACAAGCCCCACAAAGCTGCACTCAAAGGCTAGAATCTCTGTTGTACATAATCTTCGACAACTCATCTAGAGGCACACAATAGAATGAAGGAAGAAATTGCAAAATCAAGTTTTCAGTATTTTAACACCTTTAAATCATAACGAATGTGAATATGTATATTGTGCATTATAAATAATATGTATGTGTTATCAGTTGATTTTCTCACTGCTATGACTAAATACTTGACAAGAAGCATCTTAAAGGAGGAAAAGTTTATTCTGGCTCACATTTTTGCCATGTAGTTTATTATAAACTTTACACAAATTAGAGTCATCTGAGAGGAAGAAACTTCAAATGAGAAAAGGCTCCCAGAAGATCCAGATATAGAGCATTTTCTTAATTGGTAATTGATGTGAGAGTGTTCAGCCCACTGAGGGTGGTGTCATTCCTGGGCACCCAGGTGGCCCTGGGTGCTAAGGAAAGCTGGTCAAGCAAGTCATAGGGAACAAGCCAGTAAGCAGCACCCCTTCATGTCTTGTGCATTAGCTCCTGCTTCCAGGTTCTTGCCCTGCTTGAGTTCTTGCTCTGTGTTCTAATGAATTATGGAAGGTATGGAAATATAAGCAAAATATACCTTTTCCTCCTTAAATTGTTTTTGGTCATGCTGCTTCATCACAACAACAGAAACTCCATTAAGATACAGTTGATGAGGATAAACTTCATTAGGGCAAAAAAAATCATGATTGCAGAAGTGAGAAGTCTCTGGAACAATTGCATTTTCAGTCAGGAAGCAAACAGGAGAAATGAAGTGGGGATGGTCTAGAGAGTCTCATGGTCCATCTCTACTGAGCCTCCAAACCATCAAGGTTTCAAAACCTTCCAAAACAATATCAATAGCTGGTGACCAAGTCTCCAAACATATGAACTTATATGAGACATTTTACTTCCATATCACAAAATATATAGTATCCACACACACAATTTCAAACGACAACATTCATACACATACACATACACACACACACACACACACACACACACACACACACAAATCCATAAAAATAAGATTTCTACATGAACTTTCTTTTTTATTTTCAATACACTCCAAGAAATCAGGCATTATAACACAATCAACAAAAACAAAAACAAAGAAACAAACAAACAAAACTTGAGGATCAGATATTTAAGGCTATTTTTTTCCAGATTACACATCTATGACTTATTTCTGGTTTTTCAAGTCCTAGTCATCTACATTTAAAGCCTAACATCTCAGCATCAAAATATCTCTATATCTAGGTCCAGTGAAATGACCACACATGTAGTACTCTTGTGAAAACCCTATCCTCTGCACATACATGCACATATCCTGCAAAGAAAATCTCTACCCAAAAAATACTTTCCCTAAACTGAGCAATGCTCAAGGGATAATAAATCCTGAAGGAAAGGAAAGCCACAGAAAGTAATGTCTTAACAAGTTTTCTAACTATTAAGGAATGGAGTCATATAAACACTTAAATACTAATAACAAGGATTATAAAATTAATGAAGTATTTCATGAGATCCAGCTTAATGTGCATACAAATGGAAGAAATGTTTTCTCAACTTTTCTAAGTGGGCTGAAAATTAATTTGCACCACATTTTATAATTAAAGCCTTTTAGGGGCTCTGGAGACCTTCAATCCTGTTCTTGAGCTATGTTAATGGAAGGCCTGATGTCCATGAAAGACAAATAGTGTTTAGTAGCACTAAATCATTAAGCAATAACAATTTAATAACCTGTTTAATGAATGATCCTCCCAAATTGAATCATGACTCACACAGAACTCAAGACCAATAAAGAGAAAATGTACCTCCTCATGTCTGGTGAAAGGTGAAAGAGAATTTGCGTATGTCATCAGCACCTACTCCATGTTCCAGGCTCCATAGGTAGCTACAGATGTTTGCTTTATATGAGACTCTCAACCATCTTATTACAGATAATTTTACCATTCAGGGATCAGAGAACCATCTTTTAATATTTTGTATGTTTTTGTTGGTACTTCATGACAAGTGCATGCCACCAGACTTAACTTTTGTTTCTAAGTTCTGATGATAAAACTCAGACCCTCATGTTTGCAAGGAAAACCCTTTACCAACTGAACCATTTCCTCAGCCCCTGTCTTCCTTTTTTTTTTTTTTCTCCACTACCCCTGTCAATTTAGTCAACAGCTATTAAAGAGATATATATTGGATCCTGTCTTTGATAAAGAGTGAGTAACAAGCAAAACCTTCTCTTCTGAAGTGGAGTAGATAAGCTTCAATTGTTTCCTCCTGAATGTAAGATGACAACTAAGCGCAAAAGCTGGCAAGAAGAAAGACGATTCCAAGAATTCAGGGAAATGAGACCCTGAATGCTCAGAAGTGAGTAGGCTCACTATATCCTAGGTGATGCGGAGGTGTGGGGCAGAGATGCTGCTCAGGTAATACAGCTGCAAATGTGAAGATGCGCAAGAGGACATACAAAGACTTGATTGCATGGAAGATGAAAAAACTGAGGTTCCAAAGGAGAGCAATAAGGCCTCTTTCTTTTCCTTAGAGATTTGCCCCCACATTAAGCATTTCATTTTCTTTCTTATAAGAAAAATGAGAACCAAATTATACAATAACATTTCAAAAATTTGTATAAAGAAAAGATGAACAGCTGGAGAAGATGTGGCTTGGCAGAGTGCTTGCCTAGTATGCGCAAAACCCTGGGTTCCATTCTCAGCATTGTGCAAATCAGGTATGGCAATTCATACCTATAACCCTTGTACTCAGAAGGCAGATACACTAGTAGTGGGACTTCAAAATGGTGAGGAAATTAGAACCCAACGAATGCCACAGTGTAGAGTTGATTTACTGTGTTGTTTGAGGAAATGGAATCTTGGACACCAGTGACAGTAAATTCCTCTCAAAATCTTAATCTTTAGCCATGAAACAAACAAACAAAAAAACGTAAGTTTGTAAAGCAGAAAATTTTCAGAAAGTAGCCACGGAAACATCCACAAAACTGCTTTGTCATAGTACAATTCTAGTTCTTAAAAGACTGTTTGGTAAGAACTCATCAGGATGTGAAAAGATCCCTTTCTTCCTGGAGTCCAAGCAGATCTACTAGAAATCCTGAACAGACTTCCTTATCAATGGTAAGAACCTTTTCCTAAAGTTTCAAGATGCAGATGACCCGAGTACACCTCCAACAATTCCCAGCTACACCCCAGAGCCAGATTTCCAGCCCTGCTTGTAGAGGCAATTATAGAGCTAATATTTCACCCTTGTTCATGGAGGTCATGATGGACCCAGGATTCTGTTGCTGACCAAGGAAAACACTGTGGAAATAGGACTCAATTTAAAAAAGAAAAAGTGATAGACATGGTGTAATTAAGTTTTTAATTTTTGTCTTATATAAATTCTTATTTACAGAAATAAATGTAGGCTGGTGGAACATGCTTTTAATCCCAGTACTCCTTTTGGAGGCAGAGATAGTTCAATTTAAATGAGTTCAAAGCCAGCCATTAGGAATCAGGAATTCAATTTCCTGACTTCAAAAACCTGACTTAAGTTTCCAGAACCCACCTAAGGAAGCAGGGCTGGCGGCATGTCTTTCTAATCCCAGTGCAGAGGTGGGAGGATCTCTGGGGCTTGATGATTTGTAAAACTATCCTACTCCATGAGTATCTGACCAGTGGGACATGCTGTCTCAAAAATCAAAGTGCATAGCACATAAGAAATGAAAACTCTGCTGGGTAGTCTTTCAGAGGTAGGCTCCTGTCTTCTTCCTTGTTTTCAGCCTCTTCCAATGTCTATCCTATTTCAGTTTCTGAAATGAAGATTGGGCCTCTTACCCAGGGTTCTCCTTCTTTCTTAGCTTCTTTAGGAGTACAGATTTTAGTGTGTTTATCCTATATTATGTGTCTAATATCCACTTATAATTGAGTATATAACATGTGTATCTTTCAGCTTCTGGGATACCTTACTCAGGATGATCTTTTCTACTCCCCACCATTTGCCTGCAAATTTCATGATTTCCTTGTTTTTAATTGCTGAGCAGTATTCCATTGTGTAAATAGACCACAAGTTTTGTATCCATTCCTCCATCAAGAGACATCTGGGCTGTTTCCAGCTTCTGGCTATTACAAACAAGGCTGCTACAAACATGGTTGAGCAAATGTCCTTATTGTGTACTTGAGACTCTTTTGGATATATGCCTAGGAGTGGTATAGCTGGATCTTGAAGAAGCACTATTCTTAATTGTCTGAGAAAGTACCAGATTGATTTCCAAAGTGGTTGTACAAGTTTACATTTCAACCAGCAATGGAGGAGGGTTCCCCTTTCTCCACAACCTCTCCAGCATGTGTTGTCACTTGAGTTTTTGATCTCGGCCATTCTGATGGGTGTAAGGTGAAATCTCAGGGTTGTTTTGATTTGCATTTCCCTGATGACTAAGGAAGTTGACCAATTCTTTAAGTGTTTCTCTGCCATTCAATATTCTTCTATTGGGAGTTCTCTGTTTAGCTCTGTACCCCATTTTATTAATTGGGTTACTTGATTTGTTGCTGTTTAACTTCTTGAGTTCTTTATATTTCTGGATATTAGCCCTCTGTCAGATAAAGGGTTGGTGAAGATCCTTTCCCAATCTGTAGGCTGTTGTTTTGTTCTGAAGACATTATCCTTTGCTTTACAGAAGCGCTTCAGTTTCATGAGGTCCCATTTATTGATTGTTGGTCTTAGAGCCTGTGCTGTTGGTGTTTTGTTCAGGAAGTTGTCTCCTGTGCCAGTGAGCTCAAGTCTCTTCTCCACTTTTTCTTCTAACAGGTTTACTGTGTCTGGTTTTATGTTGAGGTCTTTGATCCACTTAGTTTTTTAGTTTTGTTCAGGGTGATAAGGTTTTGACTTAGGTTAATTGATGTGTAAAGACCCACTGTAAAGGTGGGCAATATTTTTCCATGGATTCTAGAGTAAATATAAAAGAGGGAAAAGGCCTAAACATTAGGATTCCCCTCTATGCTTCCTGACTCTGCGTACCATCTGACCAGCTACCTTGCTCCTACTAACATATCTTCCTCATTATGAATCAACACAAATGCTTCCTTCCCTCAACTTGCTTTTGTTGGGAATTTTTGTCACTACAATGAGAGAAGTAACTAATGCAGAGCCTTATGTTTGTGTCTGTGTGTGCACTCTGCTAATATGAATCTTTATACATTTTTAAATCTCCAGATAAATTCACACACACACACACACACACACACACACACACACACACACAAAGGCACACACAAAGGCACACACAAAGGCACACACAAAGGCACACACACATACACACACACACACAAAGGCACACACAAAGGCACACACACACACCCAAACCATTGTTTTCTTTTATCTTCTTTGAATATTTCAGAATCTGAAAGGAAATGATCCTTTTCATAGTCAAAAACTTTGTTTATTTCTACTACGTTTTTCTCTAGGAAAATTAATTTCATGTACTTTGTTTACTTTCTGGAGATGACCTTGTTTCAAAGGGGATAAGAGACACAAATAAATATACACAGAGCTATCAAAGGCCGATTCTTTCCTGTTCTACACAGAATTAAGAACATAATACATTTCCCATCCTCTGGCACGATCAGTTTTTCTCCAGTTGTATTTAAGCCTGTAACCTTGAGAGGCTTCAGCTGTAATAGACAAAGGGGAGGCATTCAGAGCTTTGGATCTTAAGAGTCTAAAGCTTCTCTTTTTCTGAGCCAAAAGTTTTATAAATGAATTAATCTTTTCATACTTGAAAAAGGCAAACGACCCCTGCCTGCTGGAAATGGTTAGAAGTGAGTTATTTTTGGTTCTTTTTTTTTTTTAATTTATTTGTTTGTTTCTCTGTTTGAGAGAGGCATAGCCTAGACCTATATCTTTATGGTGGGGATGGGCAATGAAAAAAGAATGTGTGGGTTATCTATAGAGAGAATAACTCAAAATACAGATTAGAAAATGAGTCCTTGGTTGTGATTGCTCAGCGTAAACCAGAGTATTTGCTTGTAATGAGAAATGAGATTACAAAATTTGAAGTTTAACACAAACACATTTAAACTGTTTCCCTTAAAAATGGACCTTATTTGCTTTTCGGGATAGGGATTGAACATTTTAGTCAGGGTCCTCTTTCTTGATTAGTTTCTTTAAATGTACAGATTTTAGTAGATTTATCCTATGTAATATATCTATATGAGTGAATATATACCGTGTGTGTCTTTCTGCTTCTGGGACAGCTAACTTAGGATGATCATTTCCAGGTCCTACCATGTACCTGCAAATTTCATGATTTCCTTGTTTTCCATTGCTGAGTAATACTACATTGTGTATATGTACCACAATTTCTGCATCCATTTTTCAGTTGAGGGGCATCTGGGCTGTTTCCAGTTTCTGGTTGTTACAAATAAAGCTGCTACAAACATGGTTGAGCAAATGTTCTTATTGTGTACTTGAACCTCTTTTGGATGTATGGACATCAGAAGAAGAAGAAAACAGGGAACAAGCTAGGAACCTGCCACAGAGGGCCTCTAAAAGGTTCTGCCCTGCAGACTATCAAAGCAGATGCTGAGACTTATGGCCAACTGTTGGGCAGAGTGCATGGAATCTTATGTAAGAAGTGGGAAAGAGTAAGATCTGGAGAGGACAGGAACTCTACAAGGAGAACAACAGAACCAGAAAATTTGAACACAGGGGTCTTCCCAGAGACTCATACTCCAACCAAGTACCATGCATGGAGATAACCTAGAACCCCTGCACAGAGGTAGCCCACGGCAGTTTAGTGTCCAAGTAGGTTACATAGTAATGGGAACAGGGACTGCCTCTGACATAATCAGATTGGCCTACTCTTTGATCACCATCCCCATGTGTGGGGGGGGAGCAGTCTTACCAGGCCACAGAAGATGACAATGCAGCCACTCCTGTTGTGATCTGATAGACTAAGATCAGAAGAAAGGAGAAGAGGACCTCCCCTATCAGTGGACTTGGGGAGGGGCATGCATGAAGAAGGGGGAGAAAGGGTGAGACTGGGAGGGGAGGAGGGAGGGGCTGATGGGGGGATACAAAGTGAATAAAGTGTAATTAATAAATAAAATAAAATTATATATAATAGACCTTATTGATAAGAAAATAAAAGGCAGAAAGTGGAGAGCGTTGCCCATAACCCAATATGTGTGAACATTTAGCACCCTTTCCATTTAGTGTCTCTGTGAACCTTTTGACAGATTTTCCATTATCCTGAAAATCTGAGTTTATAAGCAAATTGTATAAAAGAAAGCACTTTTTTATTAGTTACTATTTATTTACTTTGTATCCCTCCATAAACCCCTCCCTTTTCCCCTCCTAATCCCACCTTCCCTCCCCCTTCTTCATGCATTTCCCTCCCTGAGTTCATTGATAGGGGAGGTCTTCCTCACCTTCCTTCTAATCCTAGTCTATCAGATCTCATCAGGAGTGGCTGCATTGTCTTCCTATGTGGCCTGGTTAGGCTGCTCCTCCTTCAGGGGGAGGTGATCAAAGAGCAGGCCAATCAGTTCATGTCAGAAGCAGTCCCTGTTCCCATTACTATGGACTCACTTGGACACTGAATTGCCATTGGCTATTTCTGTGCAGGGGTTCTAAGTTATCTCCATGCATGGTCCTTGGTTGGAGTATGAGCTTCAGGAAAGACCCCTGTGCTCAGATTTTTTAGTTCTGTTGCTCTTCTTGTGGAGCTCCTGTCCTCTCCAGATCTTACTATTTCCCACTTCTTACATAAGATTCTATGCATTCTGCCCAACAGTTAGCCAGAAGCTGGAAACAACTCAGATGCCCCTCAACTGAACAATGGATACAGAAATTGTGGTACATCACACAATGTTATATTGCTCAGCAATATAAAACAAGGAAATCATGAAATTTGCAGGTAAATGGTAGGAACTGGAAAAGATCATCCTGAGTGAGCTATCCAGAAGCAGAAAGACACATACAGTATATACTCACTCATATAGACATATAATATAGGATAAACCTACTAAAATCTGTATACCAAAAGAAATTAATCAAGATGGAGGACTCTGGCTATAATGCTCAATCCCCATCCTGAAAGGCAAAGAGGATGGACATCAGAAGAAGAAGAAGAAAACATAAAACAAGTTAGGATCCTACCACAGAGGGCCTCTGAAAGGCTCTGCCCTGCAGACTATCAAAGCAGATGCTGAGACTTATGGCCAAGAAAGCACTTTTTGCTGTCAAGGACCACTTCACAACAGATGTCCTGGGGACAGAGCAGTGGCATCTGAATCTTTTTATACATAGCCTTGGACAGACAAGAACTAGATGAAACTTAAGATTTCTTATTTGACAACAGTAGCCTGAATAACAACTCTCACAGAATTAACATGATAAAAACATATGGAAATTTTAATTTAATCACTAGCACTTAGAAAATAAGAAAAACATGACTTGTTATTTCTGCTTTAACTTACTCTATACTACACTGGAACATATTTAAGTGAAATGCTTTCCTTAGATACTTAAACTATCTCATCTTTGGATGCTATATAGATATTAGGTTTTACTTGACTTGTATTTTTCTTTATTTCTTTATGACAATTTGCCAGATCTTAGAATGCAGAGCTAGCATGTATTATCTCATTAACTGATCTTAAAATATAGATATAAACTCTGCTTTTTTCCCTGCTACTTAAAAACTTCATTTCTGTATTTGTGTGTGTGTGTGTGTGTGTGTGTGTGTGTGTACACATTCCACAGGACTTGTGTGGTGGTCAGAGGACAATTTTCAGAGTCAGAATTCTCCTTCTACCATGTGAGTTTGGAAAAGCTATCTCAGGTGTTCAGTCTTGTTTCCTGGTGTCTTTTTTCCTTGCTGAGTCATCTTAATAGCCCTCAAAATTGGCTTTCTTTAACAGTTTATTAATTAGTTCCTTATAACCACAGCACATGAACAAACAAGGATCAAATATGTTTATTTCTTTCAAATCAGTAGCTCTTTACCATTGGAAATGAGGTCACTGTTTTATTATTCTAAGTCAACAATGCTTTAAGTTGTAAAATGTATTTCCAATCACTTCTTATTTTTGAGTAATTATTTTTCTTACAAACATGCCTATTTTTCTTATAGACCAATCATAATTTTACAATTTTCACTTCCTGGTAGTTAGAAGTATTATGTGATCAATTCCTTAGACATTTGTCTGTTTCTTTGAAGTATGAAGAGTAACTGTAGATATAAATGTTCTTGACTGGAGATAGAGATGTAGCTCGTGCAGTAAAGTGTTCCCTGCCATGCCTGAAGACCAGCAGCACATAAACCATGGGAAGCAATATATGCCTACACTTCCAGTAATTGAGCTGTGCAAACATGAAGATATGAAGTTCAAAGTCATCTTTGGATGCATATTTTATTCAATGCCAGCCAAAGATACAGAAGACTAGTGCCCCTCCCCCCAAATCTTGTTGCCTATTTTATTTGCATATGTTAGATATGTATTTATAAACCTAATTAAACACTGATAAGTATATTTAACTAATTACTAAACTTGCCAACATATACAAATACTGTGCCTAAAGGGGTACTGTGGCACACCTTCATAGAAGAGGTTGGTGGAGTCTTGCAAACAGTTATATTTTAAAGCAAGGAGACTCCTGTATTTGTGTTACCTTACCTACAAAATAATTGGCTTGTTGTCTTTCTGCCTGCATGCCCAAGAACCAGAAAAGAAACAATAGAAACTGTTAATTAATGATTCTGTGTAAAAGTGATATGGAGTCAGTGGTCAGAAACTTTGCTTTCAATCATCTGCCCTATGTGCATTTATCTGTGACTACCACCATTTGGCCAGTGTGTCTCCTGCCAGTGTGTAGCCCATACATGCCAGTATGTGCCTGTGTAATTTCTGGTAGCTGCCTGACTAATAGCCTTTGTCTGGAAAGAATAAAATACACCAAATCAATCAGTGACTTGTCAGCTTCTCCTCTACCTCTTGAGCTCCTGTGACCCTTCTTGTTTCCTGGCATGGACCTTATACCACCCCTATAAGGTTTCATATGCTATTTCCTCTGCCTGAATATTTTTAAAAACATAGCCATATCATCTATCTTTGATGATAGATGTGTAGATGTCCTCTGCGTAGATTTCCAGAAATTCTCCCTGCCTAACCAGAGGTCATTGTTTACTATCAATGAATGCATTCTTACAGAGAAAGACTTCAGTAAGACTCTCCTTTCACACATAGTGTGCATACTTGAACAAACACACACACACACACACACACACACAGAGAGAGAAAGAGAGAGAGAGAGAGGAAGGAGAAAGAGAGAAAGGGTGGGCAGATGGACAGACAGACAGAGACAGAAAGTACCAGGTTTTGTAGCAGCATTGTACATAGATCTAGAGGAAGAGAAGTGAGAAAACAATCATAAGGTGAGAATGTAAGCACAGGGTGGTACTGCGGTCCAGAGCAATGAGAAAGAGAAGTCACAAGAAGACCTTGAAACTCAAGAGCATGGAACATAGTTGCCAAAGGTGGAATTTCCTCCTGTGCCCAGTGAAACTGGATCTGTTCCTTGGCATCCTCCACATCAGTAGGAACTGAGATAAGCAATGTGTTGGGGAACTGAGAAGAATCCAGTTCTCAAAGAGGCAAATTCAGATTTTTAATGCCAATTTTTCACAAAGTATTAAAAAATCTGACTTTGTCTCTATTATTGGGAGAAAAAACATGAATAAAAGTAACTTGTGGAGAAAAGGGTTTGTTTGTATACCTCCACATTGCAGGTCATCATCAAGAGAAGTCAGGGCAGTCAACTCAGGGTAGGAACCAGGAGGCAGGAGCTAATGCAAATGCCACAGAGGAATGCTGCTTACCAGCTTGTTCTTCTTGGGTTGCTTAGCCAGCTGTTTTATAGCACTCAAAATCACCAACCCATAGGTGTCACCGCCCACAGTGAGCTGGGTCCTCCCACATCAATCACCAATCAAGAAAATGCACCACAGGCTTGTCCACAGGCTGAATTGGTGGGGTTGTCTTCTCAATTGAGATTCTAGTCTATAAAATGTCTCTAGCTTGTGTCAATTAGACAAAAAACTGACCAGCACAGGGAGTAACTGCTTGTCACTGCCAAGTTAGAAATGAACCCAGAAAGAAGCTGACCCCAAAACTAAAGGCTGAGCAGAGGACAATATATATATATTTAAGCATTGCGTCCTGCTCCCAAACTGACAAAGGCTAAAAGGCAAAATTGTGAAGACACGTTCAGTTAGTGATCTCCTACCTCAACATAGAAATATTTAGGACAGAATTATAGTTTCCCAAAAGCTAAGACTAACAGCAATAAAATGAGGAGATATTTTCAGAGGCTTCCACTACCATCAATCCAGAACCTTGAGGTGATATACAGTATTGTAAGTTTGACAGGATATACAATCACTTTATAGACAAATCTGGACATGTCTATAAGGGAGTTTTTAGATTGGGTTAACTGAAATGAGAAAAAAAAAAACACCTTAAATGCATCCAGTTTGATCAAATGGACTGTGGACCTGGACCTAATAAAAAGGAGAAAGCAAGAAGTACACCATTCCTTGTCTCTCTGCTTCTTTACTAAGCAGCCAGTTGCCTCCTGCCCCTGATGTCATGATGTCTCCATTGTTATAGATGATAATGCTCAAACTGTGAGCCACAAAAAGTCCTCTTTCCTTAAGCCAGGTACTTTACTATATCAATAAGAAAAGTAATGAGTACTTATAAAAGTAATGAGGATTTATACTGAAAAGTGGGGTGTCGCTGAGATTGGTACTGAGAAGTGAGGTATCTCTGTGATTAACTTGCCCACATGATTCTGTGGCTTTTGGAACTGTTTCGTGAGAAGATGGAAACATTTGAGATTTGGGTCTAAAAATGTCCCTACACTACTGTAACGAGAGCTTAACAGGCCCAGGTTTTTTTTTTGTTTTGTTTTGTTTTTTGTTTTTTTAAGAGGATACAGTAGGAAACATGGATAGTGGAGGTCCAACCCATGAGGTTTCAAAGGGGAATGAGTACTCCATCAAGAAATGTGCTACATAATATTTAATCTGCATTCTGACAAGCAATTTGGCTGCATCCTCTTGTGCCTGAGAACTGTAGTAAAACTGCTGTCACAAGCAATAAACTAATTTATTTGATGGAGACCTGTTTCAAAACAGGGCAACATTCAGACTGTGTCATGGCTTCTCTTTTACTGTGTCTGTGCAAAACTACACTGAAAGATCAGAAAGATATGAAAAGTGTAGCATTTTGGCAGGGAGAAGAATGTGAGCCTGGTGTGTTCTGGTACCATAGGTACTGTGGCCTGAGCATAACACCCTGTTAGTGGAGGCCTTCTTCTTGTAAAGATGCACCTTCATTGGAAAAGAGAGAACATTCTATAAGGGCAGACTGGAAGACATATAAAGGCTACTGTAACTGTGTCCAAGGGTGCTGGGCTACAACTCAAAACAGGTATCTGAACTTGGCAACAACATTTGTGTGGTATTCATATATGGCGTGGAAGATGGAGGCATGAGGGGGTACCAGGATTTGGACTTAAGATATCAGGCAAAGCCCACTGACCCATCTGGCCAGCTTTGGGAGTGTATATTGAGAATGTTTCCATTCAAAATAACATGTCAGTCATGCTACCCAGTTAATATAAAACCTTTCAATTTATTCATTTGGTCTCCAGATACTTCACCTACCACTAAATACCTGTTTCAACTTTTGGAAGAATGTCATTTTGTTCCTATTCACTTGTGTTTTTCTCCCATTTCCATATTTTGTTGCTATTATTACTAACAAATGCATATTATATATAGTGAAGGTTCTCTTTACTTCTAAGAAAAAAGCAGATTACAGGAGATTACAATTCAAAGTTATATTTGGTCAGAGCAGAGACATCACAATGGTAGGAGCTTGAAGTAGCTACTTACATAACTACAATCGAGTGCAAGGAGAAATAAATACATGCAGGCCTGCTTGCTTGCTTGCTTTCTCTTTCCTTCCTCATTCAGGAGTACTCAACTAGAGAGTGATGCTGTCTGCAATGTGTTGTCTTCTCAGGTCAATCCTCTACAGGTCAACTTGATCCAGAAAATTTCTTAATTAAGACTCTTCCTTCCAGCTCATTCTAGGCTGTGCCAAATTGACAAAACTGACCAGAATAGTTCACAATACTATGCAAAATACATAGATCTTATATATCCTTATGCTAGTGAAAAGATGCATTATTTCACATACTTAGCAAATTTTAAGTGTATAATGCATACACATAAACACTCAGCATCTTATATACTTGAACTAGTTGTATTCTGATGATTGTATTCTTTGACAAACATTCCCTTAAACTCCCACACTCACTGCACCAGCCCTTGGCTAACATTATTCTGTATTTTATATTTTAGTTATATTTTTCATACTCATGACATCACTGAGATCATGTAACTTTTTGTAATTCTGTGTCTGACTTAGTTCACTTAGTACAGTGTCCTCCCAGTTTATGTTTGATATGACAGTATTTGCTTTTCCAAAGCTGAGGAATACTCCACTTTGAATATCTACCAAATGTTTTTAAAAGTCTGCAGATGTGCTAACGAACCCTTGGTTGAGCTGATACCTTGGGACTTGGGTCTTATGCTGCAGTGAACATTGGAGTTCTCATCAGTGCAGTGACACCAGTGCTTCCAGATATAGACCGTATGTTTATTTCCTGTATCATATGGTAATGCAAGACTTAATTCAAAAGTGGGGGAATTCCTGTATTGTTTTTATAGAAATTACAGAAATTTATATTTCCTCTCAGAATACAAGGTGTTCTTCACACTGAGCTTTCATACTTTTGATTAGATCTGCATATCTTTGAATATAATTCTTTTATCAATTCTCTGAGAATCTCATAAATTCATATGCACAATATATTTTGATCACATTCACCTCACACTCCTGCCCCTGATTCCTTTGAGGACCAACCTCAATCTCCCAGGGCTCTTCAGGTCTTCATTTTCTGTTTGGCTGCGTATATTACTCTGAGTCCAGTTTGTGTTGCTCATTTATTCATGGGTGTGGAACCACCCACTGGATCATCCCAACTTATCAGGGACCACATCCCTAAGGAAAACTGAAGCAGCCATTAACTATTAATAGCTGCCCAGAGTGAGGGCTCTTGAGCTCCTCCTCAGGCCATGCCGGCATGCTGACTGGTGTGATCTTGCAGGTCTGTGCATGCAAACATAGCTGTTGTGAGGTAGGAAGTGTAACAATCTAGCCCTGTCCAGAAAGCATTCTTTCATTATGGTCCTCCTACCCTCTTGCTCTTACCTTTTCTCTGTTTTGTTTTGTTTTTCTGCCTAGTCCCTGAACCTTGGTTATAACGATGTGTGAGAGAGATACTTCATTTGTGGCTGGTGAGATAAAGATAGTAGGATGCCCTGAATAGCCTTACTGGCCACCCAGAAGAGCCTATTTGGCAAACTCCACTTTCAGTGTGAGACCCTGTCTCAAAAACCAGGGTGAACAATGACCAAGGAATGAAACCCGAGGTTGTCTTCTGACTTCCACATGAACATATATGTATGCTGTCTGCCCCACAGGAGTACCTGCACATACATGGACACACATATATCTGGGCAAAAAAATGAAATAAAATGTGTATCTTCCACCCAATACATAGCAGCAATTTCTCCTTAGTGCAGTTACCTCACTGCAACTTTCTGTTGTACTCATTAGCTCTCTTTATCCACCAGCAAGGAGAGGCTGCCTCTGTGCCTATGTAAATATGCGTTTAACCGAATGCTGTATTAAAATCAGGAAAAGGTCACATCTTGCTTAGAGAACAGCACAAACAGTTATAAAAAAAAAGCGTTCATGTTTCAATTATCTCACCTTTCTGCATGATGATTCGTGTTTTTCTCCAGCCAAAATGGAAAACAGTGTATTTCTCTGTAACTTCCAGATAATCAGAGTGGAATAATGGTCCAGTGTACTGAATCAGAAAACATTCCTTACATTCTCTGAGTGTTGGCACTATTTAATTTTTTTATTAACTCTCTCTTACCTGGCAAGATTACGATCATCAGAGAATCTCATGGGATTTAGATTTAGCTCTAGCTCCATAGTAACTCTTCAGATAGACAGCTGGAAGCCACTTAAAATGGGAAAAAAGTCCTTTGATGTTATATTATGTACTGAGAATCCCTTACTAAGGGGGAATGCTCTCATGAATGCTAATGAAAACTGAATTTCTACCATTCTCAATAGAATTTGATATAGATAATAAACAATGCATTCAGCTCTATTGGTTTCATGCCCTCTACCCCCTTTATTCCCACATTTACCAGAGAAAAAATTTAAAAACTCAATATTATATTTGTCTTAGGAATTGTTGTTGTAGTTTTGTAATTCAGAATTAAATACTTTGTAAGCTAGCTGCAAGCAATATGACATTGTCTCCATACCTGGGTTGCATATCAAGCACTAGACACCTTTTCTTCATAACATTGCAACCACAGGTTTCAAATGTGGGGCCAGAGATGGCTTAGGTAATGGAGAGATGGCTCAGTGGTTAAGAGGGTGAATTGCACTTCCTAGAGGACCCAAGTTCAATTCTCAGCACCCACATCATGCCTCTTACATATATTCGTAACTTTATCTCTAGTGGACCTGATCCTCTGGCCTCTTTGTACTTTTACGCATATGTGGCATATACTCATACAGACCACATACATACACGTAATTAAAATAAATATTTGTTTTTTTAAAAAAGGGTGTACTTCTTTAGGACCTTTAAGTGAGGTTTTGTGCTTGGTATTTGTGGTGTGTGTGTGTGTGTAGATGCTCACAGATGCATGTGAGGGGGATTGCATGTGTATCCATGTGTATGTAGGGGCAGGAAGAGAATATTTAGTGTTAGTCTGCAGCTATTATCTACCTGACTATATCTGAGACAGAGTATATCATTTTACTGAATCTTACCAACTAGGTCAGGCATGGTAGGATTGCTAGCAAGCAAGGCCTGAATTTCACTTGACTCTGTCTTGCCAACCCTGGGATTACAAACGTGCATTATCCATCTATGATTTTTACATAGGAACTGGGGATTAAAGTCAGGTCCTCATGCTTGCAAGACAAGGACTTTACTGACTAAGTTATTTTGCAGTGGATCCTGCACCCAGTTCATTGCATCGCTTATCACCAACATTCAGATAAGCCTAGAGCTCCTAGTAGAAGATATAAACATCAGAATTTGAACTCACATCATCTTTAGCGAAAGTCAGAATCTATCCTTCATTGTCCTCCAAAGTTCAGAAACCACAGCTGAGCATTGTATTAATTACATTTATCTTGTCATTAAACACCATGAGCAGGATAACTGATGGCAGCAGGAATTTACCTGTCTTATTGATGCAGAAAGTTAGAGTCTACAATGGCAGAACAGAGAGCTGGCCACAGCTGTAGGACAAGGAGGAATCTGAGGGCTCACATCAATCTGAACCTAGGGAACACAGAGAGGAAACAGAAAAGGGCACAAGTCTAAAAGCTTCTAGTGCTGTATTTCCTCCAACAAGTCCACATGTCTCAAGTCTCCACAAATAGCACCACCAACTGGAGACCAAGTATTCAAATGCCCAAAAATGTGAGGAAAATTTCTCATTCAAATTACCATAATCATTACTCTTTTGGAAAATCTGTTTATTCAAATTCTTGCAGGCATCCCTCTTAACAGGATGTCAACAGTGGTATATTAACAGGAAATTCAAACAAACACAAAGTCATTACTTCAAGCTGGAGAGATGGATCAGTGGATAGGAACAATTGCTGTGAAACAAAGAAGAACCTGAATTCAGATCCCAAGCACCCACAATAAAGTCAAACATTGGGATATAGAAATGAGTGGATCCCAAGAGCTTCCTAGACAGCAACACAGACACAATGGTGATCTTTGGTCTCAGTGAGAAACCTTGTCTCTAAAATATTTAAGATAAAGTATTTAAGGTAGTGAGTGATAAACAAGATGGTGAATGTCCTGATTTATCCTCTGCATTCAGACAAACAGGCATACCTATCATCAGCTCTTCGTCTACCATCAGCCTTTTCTTTGTAGTCATCTCCAGTTCCGTTTGTCGTCCTAAGTATCATCTGTTTTGAACATCACATTCCTTGACTGTGGTTTTGTGCTTTGAAATACAAATATTAAAAATAAAAACTGGCCTTCTAATTCTCCCTTCCCTTCCCTAACTTGTAACAGCACAAAATAGTTATAATCCCGGCCTTAAAGGCTACTGCATTAGGACTAAGCCTACATGAACACCTTCCCAGACCGTCCTTTGTCCCAGCACAGTGTGTGCTGCATAGTTACATGTTACAATGCTGTATGCTCTGTGGGTACACTTGCAATGCACTTCACTTCATGGTGGGTACTATTTATTTCTCAGATGCATACAAAATTTTGTTTAAAGAACAACCAGAGGTTAGGAAATGGCTCTGTCTGCAAGGTGGCTGCTAAGTAAGCAAGAACACCTTTTGTTAAGTCCCCAGCTGGAGCTGGAAACACAAGCCTGCACTCCTCCAGCTAGTGAACAGATGCAAGAGGGTCTTTTGAGCTCATTCTGTAAAGAGATCTATAAGTAGTCTTCTGCCAAGAGGTTGCCTGGAAAGCCCTTTGTCAAAAGCAGTTCATCACATAAATTGTGTTTATGTCATTCATAAACTTTCTTTTAAATAAATTTTGACAAAATAGTTACAATCTGAGAGTCTTTATTTTTTAAATTCAGTTTTTACAAATATAAGAGTAAGCAAGGTCCTTGGTTGATGCATCAGTCTCTGCAGTGCCCGCTGGGCTCAGAATTTTAGCTTTGTTAGCCTCCTGCTCTGTCTATCCCCCAGTTGTTCCATATGACTCCCCGAACTCTGCCCAAAGTTTGTCTGTGAGTCTCAGTATCTGCTTCAGTCCCTTATTGGATTGAATAAGGGATTCAGGCAACCTCTATGGTAGGCTCCCATCCAGTTCCCTCTCTTCCACCACCTCTGCTGTCTGTCTTGTTTGCCATTCTGAATGAGATTTAACCATCCTTTCTAGGGTCCTTTTTGTTGTTCAGCTTCTTTAGGGCTGTAGATTTTAGAATGGTATCCTATATTATATAGCTAATATCTGCTTATAAGTGAGTATATACCATGTGTGTCTTCTGGTTCTAGGGTATGCCACTCAGCATGATCTTTTCCAGTTCCATCCATTTGCCTGAAAATGTTACGATTTCCTTGTTTTTAATAGCTGAGTAGTATTATAATGTGTAAATGTGACACAATTTCTGTATCCATTCTTTCATTGAGGAACATCTAGGTTGTTTACAGATTCTGGCTATTACAAATAAAGCTGCTATGAATATTGTTGAGCAAATGCACTTGTTGAATGGTGGAGCATTTTTGGATATATGCCCAGGAGTGGTATAGCTGGATCTTGATGTAGTGCTATTCCCAATTTTCTGAGAAAACATCAGTTTAATTTCCTAAGTGTTTGTACAAGTTTACATTCCCACCAGCAATGGAGGAGGGTTCCCCTTTCTCCACATCCTCTCCAGCATGTGTTGTCACTTGAGTTTTTGATCTTTGCCATTCTGATGAGTATTGGATGGAATCCCAGAGTCGTTTTGATTTGAATTTCCCTGATGAAAAAGGATGTTGATCATTTCTTTTAGTGTCTCTCCATCATTTGATATTATTCTGTTGAGAATTCCCTGTTTAACTCTCTACTCCATTTTTAAAATTGGAGTATTTGGTTTGTTGGAGTCTAATTTCTTAAGTTCTTTATATATTCTGGATATTAGCCCTCCATTGGATGTAGTGTTGGTGAAGATCTTTTCCCAGTGTGTATGCTGTCATTGACCCCCTGGTCAAATGGAGCCAATAGGCAGCTCAGTCTTCATGTGCATTCTCTAGTAAGGGGAGCAGGGGCTGCCTCTGTTCTGAACTCAGTTACCTGCACTTTGATCACTTCCCCCTGGAGATTTGGCCTTGCAAGGCCACAGAGGAAGAGGATCAAGACAATCCTGATGACAGTTGATAAGCAAGAATCAGATGGCAGGGGAGGGAAAACTCTTGCTTTTTGGCTTTTTGAGGACTTGGCAAAGAGATGGGAGCATGAGGGAGGGAGGGTGGGACAGGGAGGAGATGAGGAAGGGGGCTACAATTGGTATAAAAAATGAATACATTATAAAAATAAGAGTCAAACAAACAAACAAAGAAAATTACTGAGAAGGCATGGCATTGTGAAACCATAAAACCCTACCAAAATACCAAAAAAAAAAAAAAAAAAAAAAGCAAGTACATTTTTAGACTTAATAGCTCCTTTGCTTATCTGGTCATATTTGTATCTATATCACCTATATCATGTGTTTGTGTAGGTGTGAATATAGATGTGCTCAAACTTCGAAACAGATGTTTGAGCGTTCTCAGTGATACTAACACGGAACCTAGTTCTGTTTAGAGAAGTCACTAACTGGCTGCCAAAGAAGTCACGTCTACCACATAAGACTGTGCCACCACATATTTCATGCCTAATATTTTTTAATTTTATTTTTTTCTTATCAGTTACATTTTATTAACTCTGTATCCCAGCTGTATCCCGCTCCCTCATTCCCTCCCACTCCCACCCTCCCTCCCTCATCTCCACCCTACCCCTTTCCAAGTCCACTGATAGGGGGGACCTCCTCCCTGTTCATCTGACCCTGTTTTATCAGGTATCTTCAGGACTGGCTGCAAAGTCCTCCTCTGTAGCCTAGCAGGACTGCTCCTCCCTTGGGGGGTGGGGAGGTCAAAGAGCCAGCCATTGAGTTCCTGTTAGAAATAATCCTTGTTCCCCTCACTATGGGAAACCAATTGGTTATTGAGCTACCACGGGCTACATCCGAGCAGAGGTTCTAGGTTATATCCATACATGGTCCTTGTTTAAATGTCAGTATCAGAAAAGACCCTGTGCCCAGATATATTTGGTCCTTGTGGAGCTCCTATCCTTTCCCCATCAGACTAACTCCCCTTCTTTCAGATGATTCCCTGTACTCTGCCGAAGGTTTGGTTATGAGTCTTTGTATCTGCTTTGAAAACACTGCTAGTTAGAATCTTTCAGATACCGTCAGTAGACTCCTGTCATACATTCAATGCACTACCCATCTGTCTTTCTAAAGGAGGATTGATCATGTTACCCCATGTCCGCTCTCTTGATTATCTTTTTTATGTGTATAGATTTCATTATGTTTATCATATCGTACAGGTCTATATAAGCCAGTATATACTGTGTTTGTCTTTCTCCTTCTGGGATATTTCACTCAGAATGATCTTTTCTAGATCCCACCATTTGCCTGCAAATTTCATGATTTCCTCCTTTTTGATTGCTGAGTAGTATTCCATTGTGTAAAAATAGCACAATTTCTGTTTCCATTCCTCCGTTGATGGACATCTGGGTTGTTTCCGGGTTCTGGCCATTGCAAATAAAGCTGCTATAAACATGGTTGAGCAAGTATCCCTTTTGTGTACTTGAGCAAAGTTTGAGTATATACCTAGCAGTGGTTTAGCTGGGTCTTGAGGAAGCAGTAGTCCTAATTGTCTGAGAAAGCGCCAGAAAGATTTCCAAAGTGGTTGTACCAGTTTACATTCCCACCAGCAATGGAGAAGGGTTCCCCTTTCTCCACAACCTCTCCAGCATGTGTTGTCTCTTGAGTTTTTCATCTTGGCCATTCTGATGGGTGTGAGGTGAAATCTCAGAGTCGTTTTGATTTGCATTTCCCTGATGGCTAATGAGGTTGAGCATTTCTTTAAGTGTTTCTCTGCCATTCGATATTCCTCCGTCGAGAATTCTCTATTTAGCTCTGTTCCCCATTTTTTAATTGGATTACTTGGTTTGTTCTTTTCAGCTTCTTTAGTTCTTTGTATATACTGGATATTAGTCCTCTGTCAGATAAAAGGTTAGTGAAGATTCTTTCCCAATCTGTAGGCAGTCGCTTTGTTTTGATGATGGTGTCCTTTGCTTTACAGAAGCTTTTCAGTTTCATGAGGTCCCATTTATTGATTGTTGGTCTTAGAGCCTGTGCTGTTGGTGTTCTGTTCAAGAATTTGTCTCCTGTGCCAATGAGTTCCCCACTTTTTCTTCTAACAGATTTAGAGTATCTGGTTTTATGTTGAGGTCTTTGATCCACTTGGACTTTAGTTTTGTGCAGGGTGATAAATATGGATCTATTTTCATTTTTCTGCATGTGGACATCCAGTTGGACCAGCACCATTTGTTGAAGATGCTGTCTCTTTTTCCATTGAATGGATTTGGCTTCTTTGTCAAAAATCGAGTATTCATAGGTGTGTGGGTTTATTTCTGGGTCTTCTATTCGGTTCCATTGATCCTCCTTTCTGTTTCATGCCTAATTTTTATTGATAGATTCTATTACAAATTTGCAGTAAAACTTAACAAAAAGGACAATTTGTAGTGTTTATAACACTTTCTGTGCAGGAAAATACCCATCTTGAGCTTTGCAGCAACAGTGACCCTGAGGATTCTCACCTTAAAAGCTTACGATATGTTCTGCTTACTACAGAATGCATTGCATTTGTTGTTCTATCTTCTAAGAATTTCTCTCTCTTTCTTTCTCTGTCTCTCTCTCTCTCCTCTCTCTGTGTGGATGTGTGTGTTTGTACGTTGAGCTTCATGTCTTGTTAGCCTACTATGCTGTTATGTAGGTGCTGAGGACACGAACTCTGATCCTCATTTTACCTGACAAGTGTATTATGAGATGAGCTTTTTTTCCAGCGCAACTTTTATTTTTTTCTTAAATATTACTCATACTCCAACCAAGGACTATCCGTGGAGATAACCTGGAACCCTGACAATGCAGCCACTTCTGAGGAGAACTGATAGACTAAGATCAGAAAGAAGGAGAGGAGGACCTCCCCTATCAGTGGACTTGGGGAGGGGCATGCATGCAGAAAGTGGGGGAGGGGGGACCGGGAGGGGAGGAGGGAGGGGCTTATGGGGGGATACAAAATGAATAAAGTGTAATTAAGAAAAGTTAAATAAAAAATTAAAAAATAAATAAAATAAAAAAGAATGAATCTTAAAAATATATATATATTACGTTCTAAAAATGTTTTATTCATTAGGAAACTAAGGTACAAAATCATAATGTTAGGCACTGGGAATAGCATATTAAATTCAAATTTTTTATTCAAAGAAATGTTCAATTAAAGGCAATTCTATACAAGTGATTTTCTTTCTTATACTGAAGATGTGAAATATAGAAAACAAAAGAGCTAATATCATAGAAAATGTTTTTCTTTTAATTGGGAAATATCTCTAACAGTCAACTCTATAAGAATTTTCTGGCTTGCTTCCATAAGAGTACAAAGATAAAGTAAAAGAATTGTATTATTTGCTGTAGAGATATTAAACATGATTTGCTATAAATCACAGCACACTGGTGACTAATGTTCAGCAATATCTTTCCTCATGTCATATTTAGATCAGAACTGATTTAAGTGAAGGTAGAATTATTAAGTGTATGCAGTAATTACTAAAATTATTAGAAAAATAATTCAGCATTTACAGAATTATTTAGAACATTATTTTATTTTTTTGCCAGTCTCTTATATCCAAAGAGTAGAAGTGTGGAACCATTAGTACATTCTCCATAATACTGATTAATTTTGATGGACAGAACTAATTTTATGGTTACCAATTTTGTGCTGTCTCAAATGTTCTGTTTCAGTTAGAAATCTTGGCGACACTGATTTTTCTTTTTCCTCTAACAGTGAAAATCCCAATTTCTTAGCTCCATCATCATTTATCACTAAATCACTTCCCTTCACCTTCTGTCTTCCCCACTGCTTCACATTCCCAGTCCATGCCCAATGTTAATAATTTCTTCTGTCCTAATTGTCCTCTGCCCACAATCACATTTCATGAGCTCATGAAGAGATTTAACTTAATAATACTTTGTACAGTTCTATATGAATAACCGTGCTGCATGCAACCTCGTTTCCCAATAAAGGACAACACGAAGTCACAGGTTGGAGAGTCGAGAGCAATGCAATGGGCTCTTGCAGTAGCAGCGGCTAGAGTGGACTTTTATGACATTTTTCCCCTGAGGACATGTGAACAAATGTCCAATCATCTTATACTGGGTACCAACGACAGGTAAATGGTTTTATCAAGTCTATTGTAAAGAAACAGTGAGTTTATGGAGATTACTTACAGTGGTTCTCAACCTTCTTAATGCTTCAATCTTTTATTTCACTATTCCTCATGTTGTGATGACCCCCTCCCCCCAAATTATTTTCATTGTTACCTCATTATTCTAATTCTGCTACCATATGGATTGTAATGTAAATATCTGATATGCAGGATATCTGATATATGAACCCACCAACAAAGGATTCATGATCTAGAGTTTGAGAAGCACTGATTTACAGAAATGAGTGAGGAGTTGTGTACAGAGCATAGATGACTTAAGGACATGACTGAAAGGCAATTTTATAAAAAGAACTATTTTGTTTTTGTATAGAAGACAAAGAGCAGCTATCAGAGATTTTTTTTTTTTTCATTTAGAAATAGCTCTAACAAAGGCATTCCTGAAAAATCCATCTCTATTAGCCTGGGTGAAGACTCATGAAACCCCCATCTCTGAAGCTACCTGCAAAACTTCCAAACAGCTTCTTTTCCTTACTGTTTATATAACTTTGCAAAAGTGATCTATGAATCTGTATGTTTTTGATAGTTTTCTGTGAATGCTCATTGCTTCGTGAGCCTTTTAAATTTTATTTATGTCTTGAATCTTAATGATTATGCCACAAGAAGGGAGCGCTTTGATTCAGAAGAAAAAGCCAAGAGCCAGGTGCTCACTAAGTCTCCTAGATTTGCAAGGAGGCATTTCAAAGACATCCTCACAAAGGTCAGAGACACCTATCCACTAGAAATGAGCAATACGAAGAAGAAAAAAAAAACTTCAATATCCAGATATTTCATTATGAGTTCCTTTAGAACTGCAACTTTTCCAGTGCCATCACATAGGAATAGAATTGCATCACTTGCATCTGACTTTGAAACTCTTCATTATTTAAGAGAACAAGAAGGAGGGTATTACGAAGAGCAATCATTTTCAAAGTTTCTAAGTACCAGATGAAGAAGAAATGGTTTAGTCCTGTGCATGTATGACATATATAAATGCATGGCATGGAGAACTGAGATCCTAGGGAAAGATAAGTCAGCCAGTACAAGATAATTGGGGAGCAAAGTCTTAGTCAAACTATCCTCAAAGTTCTGCACCACATATAATTTCAGGATTATCAGCAGGGTATACGGTATTTTATCCTTTTTTTGAAGTCTAACTTTGTAAAAGGAAACTGTACACAAACTCATAAAATTTTAGCTATATTTTAGTGACACAGACATCTGTAAGAATGCCTTCCATTTGTAAAAGTTTCCCAGTGTTAATAAATCATAGTCCTTTTGTATTTATGTGTGTTTGTTTACATATGTGAGTTTCTCTGATGTGTGCATGTGTATGTATGCTTATATGAAAATAGCTACAGGTAGATGTTTTATTTAGAAGAAGATTTATATTCCTTACTCTCCTACTTATTAAGGAGTGAAAACTTATGCAATTATATAAATGATGAATTACTGATATCCACCTGTGTTCCAAAATGAGACCCTATTTTAAAAGAAAAAGAAGTTACTGATGTCACAAATAATTACATACTACATACTTGTTGAATGATGTATCAGTAAAAATTTAACAATATGTATTTGTTTATAAACTAAAGAAACATAAATGTAAAAGTTCTCAGCATTTAGTGTTGGGTACAAAAGGGTCAAGGAAACACTCAAGTTATAAATCTTACCTGTGTGGACGACATATCTGAGAAGCTTCTTACATAAGGTAGATCTAAATCAAAAATTCATTGAGACATACTTGTAAGTCATTTACCATGAGATTCTCACAAGAGAGCTCCAGTTACCAGTTACTCTGGTAAAATAATTTTTGCAGTTTATACCTTGAAACAATCTCTCATAAATATATAACAAGATGCTTAAAACAGTTAACATCTTAGTGTTAGTTAGGATAAAATACTATAATAAAATACTAGGGCCAAAACAATATGTGGAGGACAGGGTTTATTTCATCTTACACCTCTCAGATCGCACTATGTCACTTAAGGAAGTCAGGACAAGAACTCAAACAGGAAAGGAACCTGAAGGCAGAAGGAGAATCAGAGGCCATGGAGGAATCCTGCTTGACAGCTTGCTCTCTTGGCCTGCTAGGTTTGCTTTCTTACAGTACTCATGACTGCTTTCCCATGAATGGGACCACCGTAGTGAACCACATCCACCTATATCAATCATCAATCCTCAAAAGTCCTGACAGCCTTGCCAACTGGCGTCTCTGGTGGGCACATTTCCTCAGTTGAGGTTCCTTCTTCCCAAATAATTCTACCTTTGTCCAGTTCACAGAACACTAGACAGCACATGTGACGAGTCATTCTAAAATCCAGATATTTTCATTTTAGCATCCTTAAGCCATGACACAAGGGTGGGTGGGAAATGATGGACCTTGAACTGGGTGAGTGCTAGGCAGGAGAGAGTATCACAGCAGGGTGGGTGTATAAATGACTTGAGTGATTGGCCCTAAGAGAAAAGGGCACATTAGGAATGAGTCACCAGACAGCATGACACATACAATAACACAGGTTCTGGAGAAAGAAGAACATTTTCTCACTTTCATAGATTTTTATGGGTCAGTGCAATGTTCTTCATACTATACTTGAGCTGGCTCACCTACGTGTAAGCAATTATGGACCAAGCATTACACAGGGCCATAAACCTATCATGGAGTTTCAAAAGAAAGTTGTGGTCTTTCTTACCCCTCTGGCCTTTGATGCCTGAGCTCACAGCAAGGGTTTTCAGTTCTTTCTAGTGATAGACTGCTGGGCTTGTAGCCTACTTTCTGAGAAAGAAGGAGAAAGACAGCTAGAGAGACTGTGATCTAACAGTAAGACATTTTGTAAGGTATAATAAAAATGATTATTAAAAAAATATAGTAGGACTCCCTATTGGAACAGCATCGCTAATATTTAATTGAAATAAAAAGTAATTACAGAAACAAATACAAAGAATAAACCTTGTATATATCACACGAAATAACATTACCAGGTGAGGTTGTGGCAAGGAGATAAGAGTGCTTCCCTGGCATGCCAAGGCCCTGGTTTGACCCTTAACACTACATAAATCAGGAGTCATGGTGATGCCTGTCATCCTAGTACTCAGGGCAGAAACTTGGAGGAATGCTGGCTTACTTTCAGACTCATATTTAGTGTCTTTCTAATGCAGACAGGACCATCTTCTTAGGCATAGTGCTGCCCACATGAATTGCACACTCCTACATCAGTTAACAATCAAAATACTCTTCCACAGACATATCCACTGGAGTTCAATCTGGGTGATCCCTCCGTTGAGTCTATATTGTTAGATGATACCCAGCTATATAAATTTGGCAGTTAACACTGAATAGGACATATGTGATCTAGGAGTCTTCAGGAATTAGGTATCACTCAAATTCCATATAAATGTCTATCATGTGAAGTATGAAAGTGTGAGTTTGCTCAGTCATATTTTACAAGATCACCAGTGTCTCAAGTTTCCACATGTTCTGAGACTGGCTGTTTCAGTCTATGGGATATATCAGAAATATGAACAGTGTAATGCACTGTTAGTTGTCAAGTCTCCAGGGTTTCATAGAAAAATCATAACTCAAAGTGACTGCCGAAACCAAACATGTCCAGGCAGGAATGAAGATGTTCTAAGGAGACATTTCTGTCCCTTTTATTGGCCTTAGGGTAATTGAAATGATTGATGCCCAGATGTTGGAAGTTTCCTGAGAATCTCATAGTGGACAAAGAAAGGGATGAAGCCTGCTGCCTGGTGTTAGCCAAGGAGAGATCTTTATCTCAGAAAGATATTTTACACAATTCTGACAACTTCTCAGATGTCCTAACAGGAGAGACTGGACCCAAGGCAATGATGATGAGCAGGACCAGTGCTTGACCAGAACATTTGGTTATTCCAAACTTTTGGTCATGATTTAATCCCATGTGTCCTTCCATTACTCTGAACATTGAATTTTCAGGATTCACCCATACTCTTTGTTTTTCCTGAAGTGGCCAAATTGAATAGATCTTTTCTACTTTTCACTGCTACTTGTTTCATTAATTGGGTTATTGAGAAGAATGTCTGAACTGGCTAGGTAGAAAGTGACTGGGAATCTGACCTGAATAACTCCAGTGATAAGATGGAGTGAAACACAAGCTTAGTACTATGCATACAGAAGACAATAGTGGAGGAGAGAAAGAAAATGAAGATAAGTTGAGAGAAGCAAAAGATCCTTCTGAAATGGAGTACCTGGTGAGGAAAGAGAGATATTGTTTAGGCTCTCTCATAGACCTGAGCAGCAGCTCTCTCTCTTTCCTGACTGGATGCACTATGACCAGCTGCCTATTACTTCTCCTGCCATCATTTTTTGGCCACGATAGACTATACTCTCAAACTGAGAGTCAAAAGAAACCCTTCCTCCCTTAAATTCTTTTTGTCTGGTGATTTTTTTCAGCATCAGCAAGAGACCTCAGCAGTTTTGAAGATGCCAGTACCATGGGACAAGAATGAAGAATAGCAGCAGTAGTGAAGTGGAGCAAGCCAGGAAACAGCATTCCTCTATGGCCTCAGCATCAACTCCTGCCTCCAGGTTCCAGCCCTGCTTGAGTTCCTGTGCTGACTTCCTCTTGACATATAAGCCAAATAAACTTTTTCTGTCCCCAAAAAATAAAAAATAAATAAGGTTCTAGTGAGAAAAAGAAGACAAGAATCTAATAACTTGTACCAAACTTTGTTTTCTTGGTTCCTCTAACTAACCACACTATTTGCAGCCATGGCAGAACCATTACTCCTCTTGTTGCTAGCTCTCACTATAGTACCCTGTAGGTTCTCTTGGGGCAGTTCTTATTCTTGCACATTTTGATGAGTGCAAGCCTAATTTTGGCGATTGGTCTGGAAGAACTGATGGATCCCTGGAGTTAGCAACAAAGGGATCAAGTGGGTGTCATTGAATCTGTTGTAAGTTATCCACCAGATACGATAACTTGGGTATGGTTTCAAAGATCAGAAAGAAGGAGAGGAAGACCTCCCCTATCAGTGGACTTGGGGAGGGGCATGCATGCAGAAAGGAGAGGAAGGGTGGGATCGGGAGGGAGGAGGGAGGGGCTTATGGGGGTACACAATGAATAAAGTGTAATTAATAACAATAATAAAAATATTAAAAAAGAAAGTCTTTACTAGCTGACTGGCAACTACACTTTGTGTTTTGGGTCCAAGTACAGTCCTGAGCCTTTTGTATTGTGGGCTTTTAAGCACAAAAACTCCATCCTGGCTTATGAAGAACAGTTAGCTAGAAGCGGAACTACAGAAGCCCAAAAGAATGTTAGTACATTGAGTAACATTCCCAGAAATATGGATTTGATGGGTTAGGACTTTGCTTTAATTTTAGGAATTTACGCTGTTCAAATGCTCAGTTTCAAGGCCTGACTTCCACCATGAAGTCAGTTGTGCTAAGGTCTGGGACCTGTTACATTTCCCACAGGTTCTATGAACAGGAGGCACATACTGGGCTCATCTGGGGACAGGGAGCTATATTGTCTCCTTTGAACTAGTAGTATAATAGGATTTATTTTTAGTTTTACATAGCTAAGTATGCAGTTGAGCAAACGGGTTTACAAAGAAGTGAGTTCCAATTTCCCGAACCCCATGTCAATATTAGGTGAGTTCTACAATTTATGAGTTCTACAATTATGACCTCAAAAATCAAGAGACAGAGTATAGTGATTTGACTGAGAATGTCCCTCAAAGGCTCAGGCATTTGAGTACTTATTCACCAGCTGGTAGTCCTCTTTGGGAAGGCTTAGGTGGTGTGGACTTTCTGGAAGAAGTGTATAACTGGAGGTAGACTTTGAAAGTTTAAAGACTTGCCTATGCTAGTTTTTTCTTCCTGCTTTTGCTTTTTGCCTATGGTTTAAGAAGTGATCTCTCAAAGCAGATGCTGAGACCGATAGCCAAACTTTGGGCAGAGTGCAGGAAATCTTCTGAAAGAAGGGGAAGATAGAAAGACCTTGAGGGGACAGGAGCTCCACAAGAAGAGCAACAGAACCAAGAAATCTGGGAACCGGGGTCTTTTCTGAGATAGAGACTCCAACAAGGACCATGCATGGAGATACCTAGAACCCCTGCACAAATGTAGCCCACGGAAGCTCAGTATCCAAGTGAGTTCCCCTGTAAGAGGAACATGGACTGTCTCTGACATGAGCTCAGTGGCTGCCTCTTTGATCACTTCCCTCTGATGGGGGAGCAGCCTTACCAGGCCACAGTGGAAGACAATGCTGCCAGTCCTGATGAGACCTGATAGGCTAGAGTCAGAGGGAAGGGGAGGAGGACCAACGCTATCAGTGGACTTGGAGACAGGCATGGGAGGAGATGAGGAAGGGAGGGTGGTATTGGGAAGGAATGAAGGACGGGGCTACAACTGGGCTAATAAACTGTGAATAACTATAATTAATATACAATGCAGCCACTTCTGATGAGAACTGATAGTCTAATATCAGAAAGAAGGAGAGGAAGACCTCCCCTATCAGTGGACTTGGGGAGGGGCATGCATGCAGAAAGGGGAGAAAGAGTGGGATCGGGAGGGGAGGAGGGAGGGGCTTATGGGGGGTACAAAATGAATAAAGTGTAATTAATAATAATAAAAAATATTTTAAAAAGAAACAGAAAAAAAATTAAAATTAAAAAATAAAGATGTGATCTCTCAGCTTGCTGCTCCAGCAGCTACGCTATCTGATGACATGCTACTTCCCTGTAGTAGTGGTGATGGAATCTTTTTCCTCTGTAAGCCAAAATAGGCCCTTCCTTCTATACATTGTCTTGACCGTGGTCTACTATTACTGCAGTAGAAAAACAAAATACTGGGAACCACAAAGCAAGCTAGCCAGTAAGACTGGCCATATCACTGAGATGTGAGTTTGACTGAGAGATCCTATTATAATGAGAAAGGTAGAAAAGTGATGGAATATGGCTCTTGTCATCAATCTTAGGCCTCCACCTATGCATGCCCACACATACACGGGCACACACACACTCTCATACCCCGGCACACACACACATGAAAATCATGCATACATATACATGCATATAACACATACAGAGAAATGAAAAAAAATAGACCTAAAAGGGATCCTAACTGGCTCGGTTTATTTCTATTCTAAGTATGTTGTTTACTTTTTTATATTAGAGTTAAGTTTATGATCTTTTTCTGAAGAAAGGAAAGTCATTTGACAGCAAATAACTTGTTTTAGGATCATGTCAGTGACCTTCATTGAGGATCATCTTACATATAACATATGTCTATTTGGTTTGGGTTTTTTTTGGCCAAATTTTTTTTTCTTTTTTTAAATTTTTTATTAATTACACTTTATTCATTTTGTATCCCCCCATAAGCCCCTCCCTCCTCCCCTGCCGATCCCACCCTCCCTCCCCTTTCTGCATGCATGCCACTCCCCAAGTCCACTGATAGGGGAGGTTCTCCTCTTCTTTCTGATCTTAGTCTATCAGTTCTCATCAAAAGTGGCTGCATTGTCCTCTACTGTGGCCTGGTAAGGCTGCTCCCCCCTCAGGGGGAAGTGATCAACGAGCAGGCCAATCAGATTATGTCAGAGGCAGTCCCTCTTCCCATTACTATGTAACCCACTTGGACACTGAACTGCCATGGGCTACACCTGTGCAGGGGTTCCAGGTCATCTCCACGAATAGTCCTTGGTTGGAGAATGATTTTTGGGAAGTTCCCTGTGTTCAAATTATCTTGTTCTGTTGCTCTCCTTGTGGAGTTCCTGTCCCCTCCAGCTCTTACTATTTCCCACTTCTTACATAAAATTCCATTCACTCTGCCCATCAGTTGGCCAAATTTTTTTAAACAGAGTTATCCTTCAAGTTTCCAGAGATGTGTGTGTGTAAGTGTGTGTGCCTGCCTGTTATTAATTCCTACAGGTTTGTTTAGTCCTACCCAGGCACATGGAAGCCAGAGGTTGGTTTCAGGATAACTTCCTCAATTGCTTTTCTACATTTCTACATTGTTTTTTTTTTTTTTTTTTTTTTTTTAAGACAGGGCCCCTCATTTAATAAAGAGTTTACCAATTTGATCACTGTGCTCGGGGGATGAAACTGTCTCCCTTTACCATCCTGTTTCTGGGGTTGTAGGTGGAGCAGACAGACACGCTTGGCTTGTATGGAGGCTGTTAAAAATTCAAACTTCAGTCTTCATGCTTTTCGGGCAGCACTTTACTCACTGAGCCACCTCCCACAGCATTCTTAGTGGGACCATGTATCTGAGAGCACCGACTAAATAGCTTGCTTGAACGTCCACAGCCTGTGACACCGTTGCAGCCTTCTTTCCCTAAGGTCTGAGAGCTGATCTCATCCCTTTCTGAACTGTCCTTATTCCTGCCTAGAGTTTGTGGTATGCAGAAAGCAGGAGACAGACTGACAGAAGGTAAATTGCCTCTCTAAGTCTGTCAACACTTAGCACAATGCACAGGCACATCTAGAATCAATGGCTACCCAGACTGGCTTCCAAGTGATATTGATATTAAATTAATATTAAGTGATATTCAATTGGAATTATTTTCATAGTTCTGAGGGATAGTCATTTCTAATCAAGATAAAAAATAATTAGTGAACTGAAGAATGGATGCAGAAATTGTGGTACATCATCAGCAATGAAAAATAAGTAGATCATGAAATTTGCAGGTACATGGTGGGACCTGGAAAGGATCATCCTGAGTGAGCTGTTCCAGAAGCAGAAAGACACACATGGTATACACTCACTCATATAAACATGTAATATAGGATAAACCTACTAAAATCTGTACATCTAATCAAGAGAGAGGACCCTGACTAAAATGTTAAATCCCCATCCCGAAAGGCAAAGAGGAAGGACATCAAAAGAAGAAGAAAATATGAAACAAACTAGAAACCCACATCAGGGGCCTCTGAAAGGCTATCAAAGCAGACTATCAAAGCAGATGCTGAGATTTATGAGCAACTGTTGGGCAGAGTGCATGGAATCTTATGTAAGAATTGAGAAATAGTAAGTTATCTGGAGAGGACAGGAACTCCACAAGGAGAACAACAGAACCAGAAATTTGAACACAGGGATCTTCCCAGTGACTCATACTCCAACCAAGTACCAGGCATGGAGATAAACTAGAACCCCTGCGTGGATATAACCCATGGCAGTTTAGTGTCCAAGTGGGTTACCTAGTAATGGGAAAGAGGGACTATCTCTGACATAATCTGATTGGCCTGCTCTTTGATCACCTTCCCCTGAGGGGGGAGCAGCCTTACAGGCCACAGAAGATGACAATGCAGCCAATCCTGATGAGATTTGATAGACTAAGATCAGAAGAAAGGAGAGGAGGACCTCCTCTATCAGTGGACTTGGGGAGGGGCATGCGTGAAGAAGGGGATGGGAGGGTGGGATCTGGATGGGAGGAAGGAGGGGCTTATGGGAGGGATACAAAGTGAATAAAGTGTAATTAATAAAAAAATAAATAAAATCTGAAAGTAGGAAAAAAGTAATTTGTGAACTACCATGGAAGTTAAAATCTATAATACTTCTGACCCATTTGATATGGTGTTTATATGTGATAATGGCTTTATGTTTGCTCATAAAAAATCATCTCTTTAATTAACAAACTCAATACTGCAGTTTATATTAAGATTGCATACGCATGCTCTATTCCCATATCCAAATACAGAAACTAAACTTCAAGATATATAGATCAGATATGAGAGCCAACGGACGCCGTTTGAGGCTGTGATGCACAACAGCTTTTATGTGAATTTGAATGTGTAAGCTCAAATTCCAGAGCCCATTTGTGTTTGTGTGTGTGTGTGTGTGTCTGCGTGTGTGGGATGTATGCATGTGATCTTGTATAGACATGGGAGTGCAGGTTGCTGTACACATATGTGCCCATGGAGGCCATGGATCAATGTCTTGTGCCTTCCTCAACCTCTACCTTATTTGTTGAGACAGGGTCTTTTGCTAAACCTGGAATTCACCAATTTCTTAGGGTGGCTGGACAGGAAGGCTAAAAAGCCTCTTGTCTCTATGTCTACAGTGTTGGGTTTATAGATGCAAACCGCAGTTCATAGTTTCATGTGGGTTTTAATGAGTGAATTCAGATATTCATGCTTTCTCTGAAAGTTTTTGATCAAGTGAATCACCTTCCCAAAGCCTCATAGATGCCAAAATGGAAGTCACTTTCAATCATCTTCAGTTCTACAAACAAATTTTCTTAAGTGCTTGCAGAATGTCTCTAGTTCCTTAGAATAAAACAGAGGACCCAGTGCATCAGCTCTGGTGTGTGTGTGTGTGTACATGTGTGTGTGTGTGCGTGTGTTTTGTGTTTGTGTGCTCCTTCCTGCATGTATTTATGTGAAGCACATGTATGAAGATATCCACAGCATCCAGGAGAAGGCATCAGAGCCCATGGAAGTAAATTTACAGGTTGTTGTGGGTGGCAGATCTGGGCACCAGGAAATTAATTACAAAGCAGTAAGTGCTCTTAACAATTGAGCCATCTCTGTGTCTCCTTCTTTTCCCTTTTCCATATCCAGCTTAGAACTTCCATGCCACATCTATTTACTTATGTATTGAGTACTTCAGGTCCACATTTCAGTCACATTCTTCTTCCTTGAAATAATTTCTCCCTCTTCTACAGTGTACAAACTGATGGATCTGGTATCTTGCCTTTTCTCTGACTTTCTCTTTAGTCAGCTATTTTGATTTGAATTAATCTTTCTTTTCTTTGTGTCTCTGCTCACACCTCCTTACTTACACATTTCCTTCTGTTTCTTATTTATAAATATATATTTATAAATATATATATATATATTTCACACAAATATCAAAGATTCTTCTATGCAAATCTTAGCGTAACTACATGCAATAAGTCTGTGGAAAGACAGTGAAATATGATGACCACAAATTCACTATTTCTTGTTTCAGTGACAACAGAAATATATTAAATAAATGTAATAATGAACAAAAAGATTTTATACTTCATTTTCTATTCCATTCATTCAAAATGCCACTATAATGGAATTCGACTATCCCATATAGCTGAAAAAAAGCAAAACAAAGTCAACACAGCAAATAGTCCTGCAACTCAATATTTGTTACATCAGCATTCAGAAGAGCGGAAATAATGAATCAAATTGGTGTACATCAATAGATGAAGGATACAGAAAATATGGTGTGGGCTGAAGAGATGGCTTAGAGGTCAAGAGCACTGACTGTTCATCCAGAGGTCCTGACTTCAATTCCCAGCAATCACATGGTGGCTCACAACCATCTATAATGAGATCTGGTGTCCTCTTCTGGCTTGCAGGCATACATGCAGGCAGAATACTGTATACACAATAAATATATCACAAAAAAGAAAACACGATGTTAGATTAGATATATATATAAATCTACAATTTATCTTTTACCTATCTTTCTATGCATGTACATTTATATACACAATGGATCAAATTCAACCATAAAGATGAAGCCCTGTCATTTGTTGGAAACTGAATACGACTAGATAGAATCAAGTTAATGAATGTACTACAGACACAGAAAGACAAGTATCACATTTTTTTCTCACATGTAGAAACTAAGACATACAAAAAAGAAGCAAAACACCTGAAAATAGGAAGGAGATCCTTGGGGACTAGGAAAGGAGTGTAGACTGAGGTGAAAAAGGAAGGAGTAGAAAAGAAGAGAGCATAAGGATGGATTGTGTATTAGTCAATGTTCTCTGGAGTAACAAATTGAATAGGATAAATAGATAATCCGAAGCAAATCAATTAGATTGTGTTACATGGTATAGTGAGGGTAGGTCAACATCAGCTGTGTACAAACAGGAGAGGCTGAGAACCCAATTATTACACTGCCCATGAAGCTAGATATTAGCATTTCAAACTGATGCCCAAGGCACTGGACCATTTTCAAGGAGCTGCTGATATTCAATCAATATTGGAAGAGCAAAGAAGCTGCGTTCAGATGTCAGCAAAGGGTGGCAACAGCAGCGGGAGGCAAAAGAAAATTAACTTTTTTGTATGTTGGCTGATGAGAGAGGTGTTTCGTATTCTGGAAGAGGGTCGTCCCCCTTTGGTTAGGTCTTCCTCACAGTCATGTCTCTCTGCTGATCTGATCAAATTGTCAATTGAAACTGAACATCACAGATGATCATTCATAACACAAAACACATGCTTCTATGAAAACAGCACAGTGAAGCCGATTACTTCTCACAACTAATGCATGCTAGTGATAGTCATGCAAAAACTCTGTTCTGCATGTGTACTACAAATCAGTCAGGGTCTGTGATTCTTTGCATTTATCAGTGATCAAAATATGAATGACCCTTTCTAGTGGATAGTTTAGTCAAATGGCAAGAAATGCCTCATGAAACAACAGGGGTAAGATGGGCAGAGGACAATATATAAGGTTAATGTTTCAACCTGTATACATACATACACACATACACACACACACATACACACACACACATATAAATATATATATATATATATATATATATATATACATCCACATATATATGTGTGTGTTTATATATAATGGAAGCAATCATGTATTTTTTTTTATTAAAAGTGGTGTGTATGTGTGCATGTGGGTATGTGTTTGTGTGTGCATGCAAGCATGCCTGTGGTAGTCAAAAGAGAGAAGCAGAACACCTACAGCCACCTGAAATGGATGATGGGAACTAAATTTTGGACTTCTGAAAGAGCACCTTGAGCTCCAACCACTGGATAATCTCTCAAGATCCCTATTCTGTATGATTAATATGTGACAACAAAATATTAAATAATAAATGCCTCATTGATTTCACAACATTGCAGTTGGACTTAGTGGTAGCTGGGAAGAGAATTTTCTCAATTGAAAGAATAGTTGGTATAGGAATTTGGGCATTTCTGAGGAAGAGAAAGGCAACTCATGTGGTTGTCATAGGACTCAACTGAGAAAATTGATTTTGTATAGGTACTCAGTCTAAGAGAATGTCAAGAGGTTTGAATTTATTAAGAATAAGAGTGGTGAATTAAGTTTCAAGGATGGGCAAAAGGGACGGCTCAGTGGATAAAATGCTTATAGCCCAACTGAGAAGGCATGAGTTCAGGTTTTCAGTACCCACATAAAATGCAGGAGTGGTAGGAATGTACCTGTAACCAACGCACTGGGTTTGGGGTAAGTGAATACAAGGTGATTCCTGAAAGTCCATAGCTATCTAGTCTCTCCCACATAATGAGCTCCAGGTACCATGAGAGACCTTGTCCCTGAAAAATAAAGAAGGGCTCTCTGGGATGGCTCAGTTGGTGGGAATGTTCTATACCCAAGCATGCTAACATGAGTTCATCCCTGGAATCCACATTACAGAAGATGGAAGCCAGTGTCCTCATTATTTTTCCGTCCTCCATCAACACACTATGACACATTCATGTTCACATACATACACAAATAGATAAATATGGTAAAAATAAATACATAGATAGATAAGACAGATGATTAAATAAATGAGGTGGAAAATGACTAAGAGATTCTAACATATACCTCAGGCCTTTGTACACACTTTCACAGGCAAGCATACAGAAACATAGGCAAATGCCACACAAGTGCGCACACACACACACACACACACACACACACACACACACACACACACACCACATGTGGAGAAAGAGTAAGGGAGGCAAAGGAGAAGGAAAAGAAAGAGGAGGAGAAAGAAGACAAATAGGAATTATTCAATGAGCAGGAAAAGTAATTTAGATGGTAGGATGCTTGGCTGGTGTTTGCAAAGTTCTAGTTAAATTGAAGTAGACATGGTTTACTTCATTAAACCAGACATGGTGACACATGTCATTATCTCAACCCTCAGGAGAATGGATATATGTATGTCAGTTCAAGGTCATCCCTGACTGCATTAGGTAATTTCAAGGCTGGATTGTGCAGTCTGAAAAAAAATAATCAGTTGCTGACATATCAAGTTTGAAATGTTTGTTAGAAAATACAATTCTGGATGCTGGTAGAGAAGGCTGAGACAGAAATACGAATGTAGGAGAAAATGGTATTTAAGCCATATAATGGAATATGATCAGAAAAGAATGGAATAAAGCAAGGCTGAGCCCTGGCTAATGGAAACATTGAGGTTGGACAGAAAAAAGAAACAGCAAACACTAAGTTGAAATGAGCCCTCCATGGAAGCTCAGCCAGTGAAGCAGAGGATATATGTTGAACACATACCATTCCAGGGCAGTGGGCTCATAGCTCTGGGGGACTCAAGGATAGAAAATTGTTCTTTATCTCCAGAGATGTATAACCACATTTGGAATTAATATAAACAGATTGACAGGGAGACATGCAGACACACATTAGGAGGAACTATTAGTGATTTTACAAAGTTCACATGTTAGTATCATGTTCAGTAGCATAACAGAATGTCAGCATTGTAGTCTGATGTACCACAAATGCACACACTCTCTCTTATTGACATAAATCAATATTACATTTTTCCTTACTTATTTTGCTGTGTGTGTGTGTGTGTGTGTGTGTGTGTGGTGTGTGTGTGTGTTCATTCACTCATGTGTTTAGTGGCATTCCCTGAGGTATGTATGGGAATCAGAGAAGAACTTGGAAGAGTTGGTTCTCTCTTATCAGGTCCTGGGATTTCACTCAGGTCGTCATCTATGGTGAACTGTTGAGCACCTTGTTGACCTCACCTATTACAATTTAGTGGCCACTATGAAGATACTCCAATATGAGACCTTTAAGAGATGACTAAGTTACTATTGTAAAGCTGTCTTTTAAGGACTAATATCCGGATAATGGAAGCTAAATGTAGCAATCTAGCTTCTTGGGCTTTTCTGTCCTTTATGTCATCTAAGGACTCAGCATTTGCCTGTTCCTATGAAACAGTGTTCCTGGCACTGAGATGAAAGATTCCTTGATCATGTACTTACTAGCTTCTGTGCCTGGATGTTGTGCTTTAGTATGAATCATCCTCCACAGGCTCATGTGCTTAAATATTTGGTCCTTACTTAGTAGTGCTATTGGCCGTATTTACAAAACCTTTAGGAAGTGGAGCCTAGAGGGTTCATATACAGCTCCACTTCCTGCTTACCCTGTTTCCTGACTGAAGAAAGCTGAGACCAGCTGGTCTTCATCTTCTTTCACCATCCCTTTCTCACATAGCGCTGTGTCTTTCCCATTATGATGGAATCATACCCTCAAACTTTGAGTTAGAACAAATCCTTCTTCCCTTAAATTTCTTCTTATTTTGTTTTTAAACTATTATTGTAATTATGGATGGGAAGGGGCACTTGTGGATGGCACTCTGTACATGAATATAAAAAGACATCTGAAAATGTAATTACTTACTTCCAGTTGTTATCATTCGGAGATGATGTGTTCCTCAGAGGTTCATGAGTTGGAGCCTTGGGTCAAAGAATGACATTATTAATGTGGTAGTTGTGTGACTTTATAATTAAAACAGGATGTTCTAACTGAACAGACAGCTTGACTAACAAAAGTGCTTGTCACCAAGAACTCACATGGTGAAAAAAAGAATGTACTTTTTTAAGTTGTCCTCTGGCTTATATAAATTTGCATAATGCATCTACACAAACATAACACACACACAAAAGAAAAGAAAGAAAGAAACAGATACAGTGAAACATAGAGACAAAGAGACAGAGAAAGACAGACAAACTAAAATCAGGAGTATCCATCACCATGAACAAATTACCACCATCACAGTGGCATGGGTCAGGTTTGAAGGAACTATTTTTCATTTAAGTACATGTATATATGTATGCGTATGTGTGCATGTGTGTATGTATGAAAGGAATCCTGGGATGAAAAAGATGGCTTGGTTGGATCCATAGAACTAATGGCATCATGATGAGTGTGTAGGGGCATACATGAAATCTAAGAACTGGGGACAAAGAGTCATGTGAATCCTTGGGGATCACTGATAACTCCCTGGCCAGTGAGAAACACTGTCTCAACAAATAAGATGAAAAGTACCCAACATCTGAAATTGCTATGAAGTTGTAGCTGGAGTCTTTTCCATCTCATCTGGTACCAAGATCCAAGGACAAAGGTGTTGCAAGATAGAGTAATCCTGGTCTCTGTTGCTGGCTCAACATATCACAAACAAGAGGCTACCCCTGGCAAGGGAGACCCATGTCACTATGGCCATTCATCCAGGAGCGAGCAGTGCTGAATTGCCCAGCAACATAGAGACTCTTATGTCATCTCAAGAGAGAGTGTCTGGGAAGTGATGAAATCCTCCCTCCCCAATCCACACTTATTATAGTCATACCTGTATTACAAGCAATGATGAAAAAAAATAGTTAGTTTCAGTGTTTGTAACAGGACAATTTCATCTAACCTGGTTCTGAGTCCAAATACTTAAAGTAGTTTATGGTCCCAAGAAATGATTGTTAAAGCATTGTTTATTTATTTTATTCCCTTGTTTTTTTTTTATTTCTCTCTCTCTCTCTTATATGCAGGCCAAGTTTGTGTGGTAAAAGTTCACAGATGTGAGCATCCATGCATGCAGGCAGACAAGTGAAGTACTCCTCTGTCATTCTCCACCTTACTCCCTTGAGACAGGGTCTCTCACTGAACTGAAACTAGCTGTTGCTACGAGGATGAGAGTGAGAAAGCCTCAGCCTTCCTTCTGTATCCATGCCCCATAGTGCTGAGGGGACAGACATGTATGACCATGTCCAGCTTTAGATGTTGATGTCAGAGACTGGAATTTTTTTTTCCTGCTTGCATAGTAAGTACCCCGACTCACTAAGCCATTGTTACTTCCTCTAAAGTTTTATTTATTAGGAAAAATAAAGAGTGGGTGTTATGTTGAATGAGGAAGACAGAGGCACTAACAGATGTGGCTTTATATCTGGGGAGACGTGGACAAATGTTTTCTCTCCTCAGGTAGGGAATCCAAGATACCATCAAAATCCAACTTGGTAAAACAATTTGTTTTATTTGAGTTACTTACAAAAGCAAAAATGACTCAAAGACAGCTGCATCACCAAATCCCAGCTCAGCATGGGTGACAGCTCATGAAAGCATGAAAACAGGAGTCTAGTTGTAGATTTATAGGCAGCTCAGCGGGTTGGACAGTGTCTCTTTCTAGGCAGCCTAGGTGGTCTGAACCTCTTCCAGACAGGAGCTCTGGTCTAGAAAGGCAGCACAGCATGTTGGGGTTTCTCAGCATTATTTATTATTTATATAATCTTGAGAAGGACAGAGACAAGTACATCTCAGGTTTGAGTTGTTTACTTCTTAAATTTTAAGGAGCCTCCATTTTGCACACCTGGCATTTAAAAGAGCTTCCCTGCAGGACTGAATGTGTCAACTCAGAAAATCACTACAGGACAGAAGCATGGAAAACAAACAAACAAAACAAAACATAGGTTGGAAGTTTGAGCTTTGACTCTTACCAAGGCTGTGCTATCTATATTACTTTCTTGGTCACACTGTCAAAACCTAGTTGTGCCTACTGTGTTCTGAATGAGATTGGCCCCCCATGGCTTCCATATTTGAATAATTTTGTCTCTAGTTGGTGGAACTGCTTGGAAGGGTTTAGGAGATCTGTGTGACTTCAGGCAGACTATGAAATTTCAAAAGCCTTTGCCATTTACAGTTTGGTTTCTTTGCTTTGTGTTTGTGTCTCAAGATGTGAGTTCTCATCTATGGCTATAGAGGCATACATTCCTGCCTACTGACATGCTTTCTACCATAACGATCACAGACTCTAACCCTCTGAAACTGAAAGTCCTTTCTTATTTAAGGCACTTTTGTCATGGCATCTTATTACGAGAATAGAGAATAGAAAAGTAATGCAATGCCTCAGTTTCTTCACTTGTTAAATGGCATTAAGTTAAGCCGTGGTTAACTAACTCACGAGGATGTTGTGGCTATTACAGATTTGAGGAAGGGTTGGCAAACTACTGAGTACTCAGTAATAATAAATAGAAAATGGACATGACACATTCCACTATCAAAAGGCCAGAAATAGCAAGTCAGTAGAGCTCAAGGTTATAAATGAATATTGCAGGCTATAAGAACCACCTAAGAAATAAATATATTAAAAAAACTAACTACTGAAGTGCAAATGGATATAAAAGACTAAGTAGTACATTGTACTCATAAAAAGCTGTCACACAGAGAATCAGTCCTAAGAGCACTGAAAATGTCATGAATGCATTTAGCAAACTAAATGCTATTTCAACAGTTAATAGATAAACAAGGTCTTTTAATCCCTCTATTTTTATTATTAATATAATTACTACTACTACCACTGTTGTCCATTTTACCAAAAAGAACCTTTTGAGAGTTTGATCTAGCAGGGTCTCTGCTGCTTTGAACTAGAATTGTCGCTACAGGCTCATGTTTCTGAATACTTGTTCTACAGTTTGGGAAGGTGATGAAGTCTTTGGAAGTGAAGCCTGGCTAAAGAAAGTGTGTTACTGTGGGTGGCCATTGAGAACTTATAGTTTATACCCACTTCCTGCTTTCTTGGATAAGAACAGCAATGTGAACATCCAAATCCCTGCTCCTCTTGTCTGTTTTTCATGCCTTCCTCCATCATCTTAATTTTGTCACCCAGGAACCATAAATTGAAATAAGCTCTTATCCCAGTGGCTTTTGGTAACGTATTATACTGCAGCAACAGAGAATTAACTGACACATAATCTCTTTGAGGACTGGTGTTTCAGTTCCCCTTTATATGATAGATATAATTCCAAATAAGTGAGCTGGTGGGCAACAATGAATCCTGAAAAATTGCCTCCTCATCAACTGAGTCCAGGCTTCTGTGTTTGTTGTTGTTTATTTTTTTTGTCTATTTTCTGTGTGCTGTACACTTACATTAACACATGTTTAAAATCACATAGTAAATATGATTTTACTGACTCAGAACTGCAATTAACTAGATAAAGAAATATGGCCCTAAAACAACATGGTCAGACTGAACATAAGATCCAGTTTAGATGAAGAAAGAATTTCTTGGAGCTTCAGACATGTTTCTTGGTAAAGTGCTTGTCATGAAAGCATAAGGAAGTGTATACAATCCACACAACTTGTATATGAAATAAGCAAATAAAACAATACAAAATTGGATAGTCATGGTAAAAATAAAACAAAGAACAAACAAACAAACAAACAAAAAACTTGTAATCCTAGCACTGGCAAGGATCTCTGGGACTGGATGGTCAGCCAGCCCAGGACAGTAGGAAACTTTCTAAAAAGCCATTGTAGATGTATCTAAGGAAAGATACTTGATGGACCCCTGCCGCCTACGTGAATGCAAACACACATGCAACATACATTCTTGCATATATATATATATATATATATATATATATATATATATATATATATACACACACACACACACACACATATAATAAAGACTTTTCCTGTTGTTAACTTTCAAAACTTACACATAAAACGTGCATATTCTTTCTAAGGCATAAAAAGAAATCTTGACAGTTATACAGCTTCTTTTGCCACTTATAAAAAGTCTGCAAGTCAACTTTGTTCTTTGTTATATATAAGAGTATCCTCAGTCCACTTATAATAATTCTGTACTGTACAAACTTCCAGCTCACTTTTATGATCTACATGGATGCTGCTTGCATAAACACAAGGATCTAATTGGTGGTGACCAGCAGTACATTTGATGGACAAATGCTGGTGGACGAGATTAAGTTACAAAGCAGTGTCTCCACACCATAAACTTAATAAACAAATGCAGATGAAAGGGGAGATCATGGATAATAGATGAGAACACGTTGAACAGTATTAAAGTATGCAGACTCTGATGGCTGATGAATTCCAGATGGAACAGGTCCAGAAAACAGGTGAGTGAGAGGTGAGGCCTAACAAGGGGAACTGATTCATTTACAAAGAGAGAAGCTGGGCACATGTCCACTATGAAGAGCAGACTACAATTCTGCATAGTTAAATTAACTTTACAAAACAACATGGGAAGAAAAATAAATCTGCAGCTAGCATTAAAAGCAGAAAGGTATGTAAAAAGGAAAAAAATAAAGATTATAAAGCATGGTCTTTTCATTTATTATTATTTATTATAATTTATCCACTTTGTATCCTGGCAGCAGACCCCCCTCATCTCCTTTCAGTCCCAGCCACTCTCCCTCTGTTCTCACTCTGCCCCTCCCCTAGTCCACTGCCAAGACTCACTCATGTTTCAATGACTATGCATTGCAGTTTATATATTATTTTTATTGTTACTAGCACAAATCAAATGAAACAAGGAAAGTTAAGAAAGAAAGTATTTGTTTTGTCTCACAGTTCAAAAGTATAATGCATTATGGAAGAAAGGGTATTGACTGATATAGTGAGAGGCCACTAATCCTATTAGTTCGTTGTCAGGAAGTACAGAGATGAAAGTTGGTGCTCAAGTTGATTTTATCCTTTTTGTTCAATGTAAAAGCTCAGCATATGAAATGGTATTTCCTACCTCAATTGATCCAGGATAGACATTTCCTCACAGTCATGCCCGAGGTGATTTTAGATCCTATCACACTGACTACATTATGAAGTATTGTTGCCACATACTGTATCAGTCATACCCTTTCTTCTTGTTGAGCTCCTGTCCCCTATGCGTCCTTTTACGCCCCCCCCCTCCACAAAACTTCCTATGCTCTGCCAAAGTTTGACTGTGAGTCTCACTATCTGCTGCTACTTCCTGCTGGTGGAGTCTTTCCTCTGGGAGGAGGATAGGGGGAAAGAAGGAGGGAGGTTGGGACTGGGAGGAGACCAAGGAGGGGTTTATATTTGGGATATAAAGTGAATAAGTTATAAAAAATAAATTAAAATAAAATTTAAAAAGGATAAACAAATATCTAGAGGCGATATCCCGGGGTCTAGTGTCTATGGTTTCAGAAAATATTACACAAGTTGGCAATGGAGGAAATAGTTAAATAGATGCAACACCTATGGACCTTGACAAATACCAGAATGGCAAGGTGTGCGTAAAAGTGCAACAAATAGCACTCGTGTCAGTGATAACAAAAGCTGTCCCATTAGACCTAAGACACACCTAACAGGAGGGGACCATGCCTGGTACTAGAAACCAAGCCAGGTTTCCAGGCTGAGTGAGGTCTTGATCTTAACTAGTATGACCAGATTAAGAATGGTCAACCCCACTGGGCCAGTGAGGAGGAGCAGTAGATACAGCTGTTTGTTTTTTTGAGATTGGTGACCTTAGTTCATCCCTGGGTTCTATATGAGGGAAAAAGAAAACTCACTCATATCGGCTGTGCTCTGTTTGCACATGTTCACCAGAGTACACGTACACCTACACACACAAACAAGTAAACAAACAAAATATATAAGATGTAATGGATTTTCAAAAGAACAATAAATGCCATCTCTAAGGTATTAGCAAGTTGCAGTTAAAACATTTATCTCTCTAGAGATATCTCTATAGACACCGATTTCTTTTGTATTTAAAACACCTCAAAGGAATAAGAACAACTATTGAGGTAAGAAGCAAGTTAAAAGTCCCTTTCTTGTAAGTGGAATTGTGATATATTGATGCAATGTAATAGTTTCAGTAGTATAAAAGGAATTTCTGGTAGTGAAATCAGGCTCACAGTGTTATGCTACAGGAAGGAAATTAGACGAAATACTGTGCATCATTTAATCTCATTTGGGTAATTAAAAATAATATTACATATTTTAAATGTTTTTTTACTACTTTTAATATTTGCATGTGCACCTCTACATGGTCACGTGCATGTGGGTAGAAGTGCCCAAGGAGGGCTGAAATATCAGATTCCCCTCTAGCTGGAATTACAACCAATGGTGAACCATAAAAATATGGATTCTCGGACTAGGACTAAGGCTTTTTACGTGAACTGTGCTTTGCTCTTAATCTTAGGAGCTGTTTCTCCAGCCCCTAAATATATTCCTTGTCAATTTTGTGTATATACTCAGTGTATTTTGACCAAATTCATCATCTCTTTCCATTTACAAACTCCTTTGAGGCTCCAATGTCAATATTCCCAAAGCAAGCCCTTCCCCAAACCCAAGTCTCTTTCTATAAACAACCGGACTTAATGAGCTCTGCCCATGTACATATAGCTTCAGAGACACACACTGGAGCCTGGTCATCAAACCATGAACCACAGCCTGTAATAAAATGAATCTTACTTTTTGAGAAGCTATCAAAGTTATTTCCAGTAGCTCTGAAGCTAAGAGTGGGGCCCAAAAGCCACTGGCACTTCAGGAGTGAATGTTAACTGCTGTATCTTTTCTTCTGCTGGCACCGCAAGTGCTGTGAGGTTTTGCATACAGTGGTTCTATCATACACAGAAGACACAGGTTCAAGTGCTCTCCAACCTCAGCTCTTGCAGATAATTAAAGAAGAAAAAACAGATTTCTATGATATGTGCTTTTTTGGAATGAGACATTGATGATGCATCCTAAAATCAAACCATTTCAACACATTGTACTGGGTACCTGGAACTAGGACTCCAAGATTTTGCATGGTTGACCCGTGACCTTATCTGTTTGACAACAAAACTATCATTCTATATACATATCATCACATATGAACTGGGTCCTGTTATTTTACAATCAGCAACCTCTGTTTGTCTTTCCTGCACATTGACTAGCATCTACACCTTCGTCATAATTTAATTGTCAATGAGCATTGAATACTATGGGCTTCCTGCCCTTCATGGCTCAGCACCACTACACAAACAGCTTTTTAAAAAAAATATTATTATCCTTTATTACAATTTATTCAATTTGTAACCTGGCCGCTCGCCTAATAAGTGGAGCAGGGGTTTTCTCTGTCATGAACTCAGTGACAGGTTATCTGATCATGTCCCCCTGGGGGGTGCAGCATTGGCAGGCCACAAACAGCTTTTAACAGGCAATGGAACAGAGAAGCTATTGACTGGGTCCCATGTAGTTCAGACTGACTTCCAACCTTCTGTGAAGCAAATGAGGACTTTGAACTCCAGATCCTCATACCTTCACCTCTAAAATACTGTTATTTATGGGCATTTTTATCATGCTTGGCTCATAAGGTGATGAGATTTGAACGTACCCAGGCCTAGTGCATGATAGGCAAGCACCCTACAAAATAATCTATGTGTTCAACCTGACAACAATTTTTTTCATGTTGTTCCCATACTGTGAAAATTCTTCTCTAAAGGACTGCTTCTTCCCCTTAGGTTCTGTCTGCTGGCATTTCAGCAGTACTTCCTCCTTGAGCTCCACAGTAAGAGGAAGAGGTAGTCTCTCCCTTGCCATCATTTGTGTATTATCAAGATACCACAACAAGCACACCTGTGTATTTTTTGGGACATGATAAATGCTTAGTATGAGTATGAGTATCCCATAAATGAATCAATGCATTAGTGAATGCAGGTGAGGCTGCTAACAGGAGGTGCAGGCAAATAATTGTTCCATGGAAGAACAAAAGGAAAGAGTTCCTAAAAGGAACATTTGAGCTGGTTAAAGCTAGAATCTGATGCCAGCATATATTAATGAAAATCAATAAATAGCAAAGGGCTTGTTAGAATGACAGAAGATTGGATTAAATCAATTAACAGTGTTGTTTTTATGTAAATTAGGAACATCAACTAAATTAAACTGTTGAAAGTGGAAATCAAAAGAATATTAATGAGCTGATTGAAACTTGGAGAGATATGCGAAGTAGATGTTTTCTGAATGTTAGTTTTACTTCAGTAAAAGCCAAATGTGAAGAAAAGCCATTATATTATGTCATGTGCTTTTCAATAATGTCTTGCAAATACTCTTCTCCAATAGGCAGGGACTAAGAAACTTCAGCATCTCAGCAAAAGTGAAAGAAAAGCTGGGCTACTTTGACTCCATCTGCATCAGGAATTATGTGGAAGTATGTGTGCATGTATGTATGTATGTATGTGTGCACATCTCTGTATGTGTGCATGCATATGCGTACATACCCATGTGTTTACATGCTAGTGGAGCCATATGCCACCTTGCTCACCCTTCAGATTATGCTTGGGACTAAAGGTCTTTCTGAACTTGCAGGTGGCTGATTCAGTTGGACTGATTTGCAGGGATGGGACGACAGTTACCCTACTGCTCCCGTTTTCCCTGTTTTCCTAAGGTACTGCACATGCAAACACAAGTTCTTATTCTTATACACAAGGCACTTTGCCAACTGAGACATTGTTCCATGCTCCCATGAGACATTCTTTTTTTTTTTCTTTTAAAGAAACTGTGGTACATCTATACAATGGAGTATTACTCAGCAATGAAAAATAAGGAAATCATGAAATTTGCAGGTAAATGGTGGGACCTGGAAAGGATCATCCTGAGTGAGTTGTTCCAGAAGCAAAAAGACACGCATGGTATATACTAACTCATATAAACATACAACATAGAATAAACCCACTAAAATCTGTACATGTAAACAAACTAAGCAAAAGAGAGGACCCTAACTAAAATGTTCAATCCCCATCCTGAAAGGCAAAGAGGATGGACATCAGAAGAAAAAGAAAACAGGAAACAACCTTGGAACCTGCCACAGAGGGCCTCTGAAAGCCTCTGCAGTATAGACTGTCAAAGCAGATGCTGAGCCTGATGGCCAACTGATGGGCAGAGTAAATGGAATTTTATGTAAGAAGTGGGAAATAGTAAGAGCTGGAGGGGACAGGAACTCCACAAGGAGAGCAACAGAACAAGATAATTTGAACACAGGGAACTTCCCAGAGACTCATACTCCAACCAAGGACTATTCGTGGAGATAACCTAGAACCCCTGAACAGATGTAGCTCATGGCAGTTCAGTGTCCACGTGGGTTACCTAGTAATGGGAAGAGGGACTGCCTCTGACATAATCTGATTGGCCTGCTCTTTGATCACCTCCTCCTGAGGGGGGAGCAGCCTTACCAGGCCACAGTAGAGGTCAATGCAGCCACTTTTGATGAGAACTGATAGACTAAGATCAGAAAGGAGAGGAGACCCTCCCCTATCAGTGGACTTGGGGAGTGGCATGCATGCAGAAAGGGGAGGGAGGGTGGGATCAGGAAGGGAGGAGGGAGGGACTTATGGGGGGGATACAAAATTAATAAAGTGTAATTAATAAAAAAAATTAAAAAAAAAAGAAAAAAAAAAGAGAACCATCTCAGGCTGTGAATCTTGCTTCACTGTGATAAGCCCTTTATCACTTCTGTTATGTTTAGGAAAATTTGAGTATTTTTTTTTTCAAGAAACCTTGTCTTTCTGCTTTTCATTCCCATAAAAGTAGAAAAAGTATTTTTCTATTTTCTAATAGTCCCTGAAAGGATGCTTATTCTATTTAAAAACATTTCCTTGCCTTCATCCACTATGCCAGTTCTCTTAGCCACAATACTCTTCTTAGAGGTGTTGGTTTGGGGATTAAGGGCAAAACTAGGATATATTTCCTTTGAGGGAAAAATTTATTTAAGGAGAATATGGACACAGAGCTTAGCAAGGGCTCTGAGTTGACAGACATGAGGATGAATACAGAAGACTCCATACTCTGTGGTTGATGAGCAGCCCACAATGCATACTGTGACCAGCCTCTTTGATTCTTAAGAGAGGGACAGATCTTGTATTGAGAGGAAGGAATGTATGACCAGACAGAACCAAAAGATCTGGGCAGAGGGGTCTTTTCTGAGACTGATACTCCAACCAAAGGCTTAGGAACCCCTGCTTAGATGTAGCCCATGGCAGCTCAGTATCCAAGTGAGTTCCCTAGTAAGGGGAACAGGGACTGTCTCTGAAATGAACTCAGTGGCTGGCTCCTTGACTATTTCCCCCTGAGGAGAGTGCAGTCTTGCCAGGCCACAGAGGAGGAAAATGCTGCCAGTCCTGATGAGACCTGATAGACTAGGGTCAGATGGAAGGGAAAGAGGACCTCCCCTATCAGTGGACTTGGAGGGGGGCATAGGAGGAGATGAGGGAGGGATGGTGAGATTGGGAGAGAATGAGGGAGGGGGCTAAGGCTGGGATACAAAGTGAATAAACTGTAATTAATATAAAAAATTAAGATGTAATTAAAAATGTGGAGAAAGGGGAACCAACTGGAGTGGTTCTTTTAGTTAGTGTACATCCATTACACATGTTGTATAACTGAGAGCTCCAGGTTGCTTAGAATCTGGTAGCCTGTGGAGTATATATAGAATCAACTATGACACTAGAAAGAGGCATACTTTTTGTACACACACCCATGCAAGTACATATATACATAAAATAACACACATGTACACACATGCACACAAGCATGTACATATACACACACTCACATTCTCACAGCCATCTAAACACATACACAAACATGCATATGTGAAAATGCACAATCACATGCACAAACACTCATGCACAAGTTGCATGCACCAAATGCAACTCACACACACATAACCCTCACATATATTCATATGCACATGCAAACAGCACAGTCACATTCATACTCACATGCACACACTCTCATAGCCTCCATTTCATTCTTAAACAATGTAATGAGTATACAGAGCTTTTCCACTGTGTATAACACTGCCTGTGTTCATTCTTCTCCTGCTCTTGTCTATACTTGGCAGGTTTTACTGATGACCAGTCTTGAATTGCCTGACCAACGTAATGTATCTCTCTCTTATTACCTTCCCCCCACCCCAAGCTTTTGTCTTCTACGTCACATGTGTTTTCTACAAGTAATAACTTTATTCTCTTCTTTCACAAGAGTCTAGCTGACACTGAGAAGTTTACTGCTATTTAAGAAAAAGTCTATACAGGGCTGAGGAGATGAGTCAGTGGGTAAGAGTGTCTGTTCTTTAGTCTTGAAATTTTATACAATATATTTTGATTGTATTTTTCACCTATCTCTTGAAAATTTTTAAAATTCACTTGTGGTGTGTGTCCCCTCTGTGTCCTTCTATCCCACACTCTTTCCTATCACTCACTGTATTCTACTCAAACTTTGGCTGTGAGTCTTAGATTCTGCTTCAATCCCCTGCTGGATGGTGTCTTTCAGAGGACACCTATGGTAGGCCTCAGTCCTGTTACCTCTCTTCAACTGCTTCTGGGTGGGCAAGAATTTTTATAACTAAGCATTCTTGGTCAGGATATGGTTCTGGTCAAGGTCCTCTGACAAGTTGTCAGCATTGTTTAAAATCTCTTCCTGGGACAAATCTTATGAATAGTACCAGGCTTTCGTTTTCCTTTTTCTCATCTTGAGATTCATAAGAGAATTACAGTTTCTTGGGGGTCCATTGTTTTGTTTCTATAGACAAAAGAAAGGGCATATCTCCTAGAACATCTCATTCCATCCAGTGTGGTTCTCGTGACTTGTGTCTATAGATGTAGCCCACTTTGATAAACAAAGTGGAGTAACAAGTGGTAGATAAGACGTGCAGTTCTTATTGTGTTTTATATGTCTGATGTCAGTGATTAAAACATCTTATCCCTCACATGGCGAATTTGGATGTTATTCCTCTGAAGCAAACTGCTATGCTGCTCTTTTGCCCTCCTTAAATGGCAGCACTGAGCTCATGCTTTCTTTTGGGTGGACCAGACAAGTTTAAATTCTTTCTCAGCAGAAACAAAGGTGAGGCAAACTTATTTTAAAGTGGGTTATATATCTCCTTTATATCCCCATAAAATGCAGGTGCTGAGATGCTCTTTCAGTCCAACACCTGCATTTTATGGCTCTTATGATATAATATATTTTATTTGTGACTCCTTAAAGTGGATTGAAATGCAAAGAGAAGAAATGGGATTCATTTAAAATGAAAGGCAAAATTGGTGATGTGTTTATCTGGACTAATATTTTTAAATACCTGTCAATCTAAAAATGATTAATGCAAGCTCTAAGAGATAAACTCACAGATAATCGTATGTGCTTGTCATTTCTACTCAGTGTTTAAATTATATCTTTGTAATTGTGGGTATTCTTGGACCCTCAAATCTGAAAACAATCTGGTAAACAGAAATATAATAAAAAACTATAGAAGTCTGTATTTCCATGACTCAGGGTGCTGCAATTAATTACACAATTGAGGTGATAAGAGAAAATACCTGGATGAAGTAGTTAGTCCAATTGAGGATACAATCAGGAAGCAGAGTGGATGGAGAGTGTATACTCCAGCCTCAGGGCATGAACTCTGTCAGGAGGGAAAAGAAAAGAGGGGCTTTGTTTTTGTTTGTTTTTGCCTAGCACACCACAGATATGCTGAAAAGCACTCTGCGTACACAGTGATTTACGACCAAATGTGGGCATAAGAAGGGAGGTCACTGGCCAACATGCGGCTTCATACTCGATATCATTATCTTTGTAGGTCTCTGTGTGCTTGTGTGTTTGTGTCCATGCATGCATGTGTACAAGTGCATGTGGGTGTGCATGCTAATGTGTAAAAGTGTGTGTGGAGGCCATAGTTCAATGATGGGTATCTTCTCCAGTCACTCTCTACCTTATTGTTTCTTTCTGAACCTGCAGCTCAGTACTTAGCAGCAAGCTCCAAGAACCTTCTTGTCTACTCCTTTCAAGTGCTGATGTTATAAACACACACCACTACACCTGGTTTTTTAGGCAGTTGCTAAACATCTGAACTCTGGTCATCATGCTTGCATGAAACTCTTTACCATGCCAACTCTCCAGCTCCCAAATCATTATCTCAATAATTGTTGATACACAGAAACAAAGTAGCACCACCATAGGTAACCTGTCATTGGCGACAGTGTGCAGTGAGCCATTATGGCCTTACAGGACTATGGTTTTAATTTCAAGGTTCTTTATTTTGAAAGACACTATAAGGAAATATCTGCCAAAATTGATATCCTACATTAAATTTGGCCATGACTCATATATAAAGGTGAACTGACTTCCTGTTCATAAGTCACTTAGAAGAGTATCCATAAGATTATTTACAACACTGGAAAAACAAGTGAAATATGGTGATCTTTAAGGTGCATGTAAGTTGGCCCCTTTCCAACTTTACTTGAACTTATGAGTGAGGAGTAATGTGTTCTTATTCAGCATTTCTTTTTACAGTTGGTGTGATTGCTGCTTTACTACATGAATGAACAAGTAGCCAACAGAATTTTATCTCTTTAATAACCTATTGAAAAGAAGAATGGCCAAGAAGAGCCTACTATCTTGGGTTTTTTTTTTTCTGAGGAAAGACAATGGGAAAGGCTGGAGAAAATGAATACAAAGGTTCATCAACAGAACGGAAGAAAGCCCCCATGTCAGGCTGGACAGATAATTCCATCTATGCTCTCTTCTAACTCCCAGCCCGCATACCATTCCATATGCTTTAATCATTCCTAATCAGACTATCTCCCATCCATAATTCCATAAATACTTGCTTATTCCCCATGTTTTTTTTTTTTTTTACTTTATTTAGTTATTCACCTTACATCTCAGTTGCAGACCCCTACCTACTTTTCTTCTATCAGCCGCTGCCCTCTGGCCTCCCTCCTCCCTGCCCCTCAGAAAGGGGGGGAACCCTCTGCAAACCTGCCCCTGCATATCCAACCTCATCAGGACTGTGTACTTCCTCTTTCACAGTGTCCTGGCAAAGCACCCATACCAGGATGAAGTGATCAAAAGGCATGTAACAGGGATCATGTCAGAGACAGCTGCCATCTCCTTTCTGGGACACCCATGTGGAGGCTACGCTGCCTCTTGGGGATATACGTGTAGAGGGTCAAGGTGTAGTGCCTACCTGGTCCATGGCTGGTGCCTCAGTCTCCGTAAGCCCCTTTCGACACAGGTTAGTTGGGACTCCCAGTCTTATGGAGCACCTGTCCCCTCTGGGTCATTCTATTTTTCCCCCAACTCTTCTACAAGGCTGCAAATGCCCCACCCAATGTTTGGCTGTTAAATCTCAGTTTCTTTTTGTTTTAATCCATTGCCGGGCAGAGCCTCTCAGCAGACATCCTTGCAAGGTTCCCTTCTGCAAACACAGTAGAGCCTCATCAATAGTGTCAAGTACTGGATCTTTTCCATGGAGTGGGTCTCAGATTGGGCCAGCTATCTGTTTCGATACACTTGATATATCGGCTATCTTAATCCCTACATATCCTGAAGGCAAAGTAAATTATGTATGGAAGTTTTCGTAGGTGGTTTGGTGTTCTTCTCTCTTCACCAGACGTCTTATCTGCTTAGAGGATGGCCTTGCCCGTCTCCATGAGCCCTGCCACCAGGGGTTTCAGCTAGAGTGATCCCCTTATCCTCCCAGGAACTCATCCTGTTGCAAGTCTCTGGCTTGTCTTAGAGGCGCCCTGCTCATGGTTGCTCTTCTCCTGGCAAGCCCTCTGTCCTCTCGCTCCCGATCACCCTATATCAGATCCCCACCCTCATTTCCCTCAGCGTTCCCTCTCCTATCCTGTTCCCTCTCTTCAACAACTTCGGTTGACTCATATTCTGGGTGAGATTCAAGCATCCTCCCTTGGGTCTTCCTTGTTACTTATCTAATTTGGGTCTGTAGTATGGTTATCCTGTACTAATGGCTAATATCTGCTTGTAAGTGAGTACATATAACGTATCTTTCTGGGTCTGGGTTACCTTACTCAGAATGATCTTTTCTAGTTCCATCCATTTGACTGTAAATTTCATGATTTCCTTGTTTTGAATGGGTGAATAGAATTCCATTGTGTAGATGTACCACGGTTTAATCAATGAACAACTGCTAATGGCTTAGTGAAACCTAATGATATTGACTTTGTATGGTGATTCCTGCCCGCCTAGACATAACTTGATGCATATTTGTGTTTGTCTTAGTAGCCATGGGAATGAGAATAGACCACTATAATTGTAGCTATATATATGATAACAGTAAGGGAGTGAGTTCTGATGCTCCTTAGGAAAGAGGTTCTTGAGACACTTCTTAGCATTCTAGTTATTACTGTTTACCCACCTACAAAGGATCATAGAAAATGTTACACTGTATTTTTAAAGAGGAAGAAAACAAAAGAAAGAAAAGAAAAGAAAGAAGGAAGGAAAAAAATGAAGGAAGGAAGGAAGGAAAGAAAGAAAGAAAGAAA
>NW_026585504.1:55274583-55293855 GCF_907164565.1 Psammomys obesus | reverse complement strand
GAAAGAAAGAAAGAAAGAAAGAAAGAAGGAAAATTAATGAAAATGAGACAGCTTCTATGATGCAGCTTCCATGAGTTTGTCACCCATAATAGGAGGGAATTTTACAATGATTAAGCTGTTTTGGGGACCTCACACGATTGTAAGTAACACCTCATCTCTGCTATGTAAGTAAGCTCAATAAACTAAATGTTCTCAACAAGCTGGGCTTTGAGGAAATTTTAATTTATTTTGCCTTTAGTCCCCATCTTTAATGATTAGACATGTATATTTGTCACTTCAGGTTAATGCAACATGGATTGCCGTGGAAATTCCTATGACCAAATTCACTGTTTGAAACCTAGCTCATACAAAAGAAAATGAGTAGGCACTAAAAGCTAGAGATAATTTGTTACCATGTCCTTCCTGGAACACATTGTTACAGAGATATAAAATATTTTCTCAAGATATTAAAAAAAATAGTTATTTAAAAATTATTTAAGCCCAATGTTTACAGCAACTTTATTTATGAAAAATTAAATTGATAATGCTAATGTATCACACTTATTTTATCCTATTATTTGTTTGTCTCTTAGTGGTTGACTATCACTTGATTGATAAAGCCCCATTGCTTTATTCTAAAATCAAACAATTATGTTAATCTCCATAGGTGTTTGAAAGTATCTGATAACATAGGCTTTATTCAATGCAATTATTTTACAAACATGTTAAAATAACCTCTGTGATATCATCAGGTCATTGATCAACATCCTCAGGGAAAAAGAAAAACAAAAAGCACTGCAAGTCTGGACGACAGGACTATGGGTGGCTGGTTAAACTCAGAAACTATTTAAGCTGGAAATGTGCTGTCCAGAATCGGCAATGTAACTGCAGTTGACTAGACTGAGGAACAGTGACACTTCACAACTGCCTCATGCATGTCTCTCAGATAAACAGTTATAGGAGGTAAATATAAGCACTGATAATGTTTGGACATGGACCTAAGTTTGCTACAGTGTTATCCTTTGTCTTATGTGCTCTGGTGTCTACCCTCTGTTGTCCTGTTTTAATGGTGGAAAATGTTTATTTCTAACACTCTGTCAAGGGAGAGGAAATGTGACTTAGAATCTCATGTATATTAAAAACACCCACATTGCATTGGCCACCTTACTCTCCCAAAATATTTTAAGGAACTTATAAGAGAGGCCGTGTTTCAGTCCATCTTTATGAAAGATAATGTCCCTTGATACAGAAATCATTCAGCAGGAGAGCTGGCGGTCACTTGTCCTCTCTTCCTCCTTCATCCTGCAGACTCACCAGGATGATTATTGACCTATCATCAACTGTGAACCTGTTTCTATTTGTTGAAAGTCTCAGTTCATAATGTGAAGTAAAATATGATTATGGTTTTCCTTCATAAGATTAAACTGTTTTCTTCACCCTACCTTACAGGAAGCATATTTCAGATTCTGTGGTTCTATGGAAAAGGCTTCCTCAGTTCATTTTATAGCTCACAAAACCCATATTGAAATCTAAGATTCATTTATAATACAGTACACTTTATATAATGGGATAGGAATCATACTTTCATATCGACCAGAAAATAATTTTACAGTTCAAGATGGATTTCTTAAAATATATATATTCTCGGGACATTTCCGTGAATAGAAATATGTTTTCTTAATCATTTTTCTTCGAAGGAAGGGAGGGAAGTATTTACACATTCACAGTAAAACTGTTAGAGACAACAAGACTGTAATTTAACTGGAGTGGAGTGCCACTTGCCCTGGGCATGGAAATATTGTGGTAATGATGGATGTTATTGAATATTTCTTATTTTGTGAGTCCTTCTCCTCCATCATTTTTTCCACATTAAAATAGTCACTAAAATTCTACTCCCCTATCATACTGCCACCATGTGAAAGATTCTCTGTTTATATATACAACTCTCCCAATTTAACCTATCAGAGGACATAATCACTAAAATTAAATATCCATGAAAAAATTAATGCACGATACATATCAGGTTCTGCCTATTAAAAATAGGTCAGAGGATTGAATTATCAAATATCTACAGTCATGTTTTCTAAACAGAATCTCCTGGCCACAGCTAACATTAGCAATGATGTCCACATTAGCCAGAACTGGGAGTATAAACCATAGAAGTGTACTTTATTTGCCTTCAAGTCTAGTTGATTAAATCACTAAAACATCTTTGCTGTCGCTTCTATAAACAGAAAGAAAATGTTTGTTACAGGTGTAGATCATGCTTAAAAATGAGAACATGATAGATTAAAAATAGATGCTAATGCTTGAAAAGCAATCCAGGAATTCTGCTAAGCCAATCATCATAACCTTTGAAAGAGATTGATATCATGTCCATGCAGCAAAACAATGGTGGGGTCTCTTCTAGGGTCTATTATCTCCTATTTCATGGGCTTCTGATCAGATTTAAAGTACCGAGCACGAATTCCTCCAGTGGAGAAGACTTCGCTTCTAAGTGGAAAACAATCGGTTTCCCCCAAACAGTTTTGTCACTATTGCACTTGTGGCCCATCTTGCTGGGGGGTTGGTATTGTACAAATGTAAAATGCAATGGACCACAAACAAACAACCAAAATAAGACATGAATATTAGAGCTGGACTGTTAGAGAGGAAGAAAGGCCTTAAAGTAAGGAATAGAACATAACTGTAGGGAATGTGTTCGAAGTATATTATATAAATCACATATATGTAAGGAAAACTTTAAACAAAAATTCAAAGATCCTATTGTTAAAATATTACACTATTATTTAAACACACACACACACACACACACACACACACACACACACACAAAACAAGCCAGGCATAGTGGTGCACACCTTTAATCCCAGTACTTGGTTGGGGTTGGGGGCAGAGGCAAAGGGATCTCTGAGTTTGAGGCCAACCATGTCTACAGAGTTCCAGGATGACCAAGGCTTTCCAGAGAAACCCTACAACAAGACGGAGAGAGACAGACAGACAGAGTCAGCACAAAGCCAGCCTCAGCTAAAGGGGAGGGCATCCATAAATGCTGAGCTTGTACGGCTATATGGATGAGGAATTTTTCATACATGCAGCTGAGGTAAAGAGGTACATTTGCAGAACACATTATCATTTAAATTATTTTCACTCCCCTATCAAAATCACATACTAAAAAAGTTTCAAGGCATCAGAAATTGTACAGAAAAGGAGGTAATCATGACAATGGTTAGTAATATTTGCTTTCCTGGCACATCTGCTTGAGCATGCCAAGTGTGTGATTGAATGGCTTGTAGATGGCTTCAAAAAATTAATAGCATGACTATCATTGCAAAACAACAACAAAAACTCCAAAATGCCCTCATTTGCTAAGGTACTTCCACTGCATAAGAAACACATTTTCAGATTTCATTTTACAGCCAGGCAGCTGCTAATGCTAAATATTGAATAATACATTTTACATACTAATATTTGTTTCACTGCTGATATTTATTAGTCAAATTTTATGCTTTATTCCAAATCCAACATCCTTTTGTTCATCACTGTTTTTATTTTACAAGGTAGGGGAAAATGTGTTTTATTCAGTAGGTCATTTACAGTCAGAGTCTGGCAAAACTCAGACCCATGATGACGCCTAGTGCCTGGATCACTAATCTGTACAGTGACTTGTATTAGGCATATATGCTGTACTTGCTTTCCAACCCACAAGGCATGATTTAATTCTGAGCTCGACTAATCATTCTTTGTCATTCTTACTGTATGTTTGCTTTTCGAATCTGGGATTGAAAGAGTAGGGGAACCACAAATGGCTTCTCCTGCATGGGAAAATGTACTGGAAAGTAACCCTGTTGATGCACTTTGATGTTTAGATCCTTACATGATTTAAAAGTAAGTTTCTAAAAGTAACTTTAGATAAAGCATTTCTTTTTTTTTTTTTTTCTACACTGCTGATAAGCATTTTCTTACACCTCCTCTTATCAGCTCATCCAGTGTTGGTAGATGTTACAAAGATGACGCCACTTGACGCCAGCATCGCTCATGCCTGGCTTCCTTGTTGTCTGCCTAAGTAATTAGTAACCATCTTCAAGAACCAGCTTTTCACTACGCAATTTCCTCTGTTAAAGTTTATGAGTGTTTCACTGATTCTTGCCCTATGTGTTTTGTTTCTTTCTATTACCTTTGGATGTCTGTGTTCTTCTCTTCTTAGCACCTTAAGAGAGAAGCTAAAATGATTGGCCAGATACTTTTTCAGCAGCGTGTACACATTCAATGCCATAAATCTCCCTTCTAGTATTGTTTTAGCTAAACCTCAAAAATCTGAATGTGTTAGTTGTACTTTCACTCACATTTCAGCACTCTGTCATCTGCATTGCTTCTTGCTCTTTGAACCACAGACTGCTTTAAACTCTATATGCTTAATTTCCATTGTTCCAGATTTTTTTAAATCTTTTATTTATTTTTTATTAATTACACTTTATTCATTTTGTATCCCCCATAAGCCCCTCCCTCCTCCCCTCTTGATCCCACCCTCCCTCCCCTTTCTGCATGCATGCCACTCCCCAAGTCCACTGATAGGGGAGGTTCTCCTCTCCTTCTTTCTGATCTTAGTCTATCAGTTCTCATCAAAAGTGGCTGCATTATCCTCTACTGTGGCCTGGTAAGGCTGCTCCCCCCCCAGGGGGAAGTGATCAAAGAGCAGGCCAATCAGATTATGTCAGAGGCAGTCCCTCTTCCCATTACTATGGAACCCACTTGGACACTGAACTGCCATGGGCTACACCTGTGCAGGGGTTCCAGGTCATCTCCACAAATAGTCCTTGGTTGGAGTATGAGTCTCTGGGAAGTTCCCTGTGTTCAAATTATCTTGTTCTGTTGCTCTGCTTGTGGAGTTCCCGTTCCCTCCAGCTCTTACTATTTCCCACTTCTTACATAAAATTCCATTCACTCTGCCCATCAGTTGGCCATCAGGCTCAGCATCTGCTTTGACAGTCTATACTGCAGAAGCTTTCAGAGGCCCTCTGTGGCAGGTTTCAAGGTGGTTTCCTGTTTTCTTCTGGCTTTCAGAGGCCCTCTGTAGCGGGTTCCGAGGTTGTTTCCTATTTTCGTTTTCTTCTGATGTCCATCCTCTTTGCCTTTCAGGATGGGGATGGAACATTTTAGTTATGGTCCTCTCTTTTGCTTAGTTTGTTTAGATGTACAGCTTTTAGTGGGTTTATTCTATATTGTATGTTTATATGAGTGAGTATATACCGTGAGTGTCTTTTTGCTTCTGGGTCAACTCACTCAGGATGATCCTTTCCAGGTCCCACCATTTACCTGCAAATTTCATGATTTCCTTATTTTTCATTGCTGAGTAATACTCCATTGTATAGATGTACCACAGTTTCTGCATCCATTCTTCAGTTGAGGGGCATCTGGGTTGTTTCCATTCTTATATTTGTAGGAATAATTATAATTATATTTATAATATTATAATTATTGTCAGGACCCATATAAGATTTCTGCTCAATCCACAGAAGCCTCTTTTTTTCTTAATATTTTCAAGTTATCACAGAAGCTTAAGGACCCCAAATTGCCAGACTCTCAGATATCTGAGGGTTACTGGAGAAATCCACCTTTCCATCTGTTTAATGGGTATATAATGGGCATGTCTCAAGTAGACATTTTCCTCTTTCTCATTTCTCTCACATCTTGGGAGTCATACATCTCTCCTGGCAATGAAAGACCCCAGCCTCCCTTCCAAGCTACCAGTGAGCAAATCAGAGACAGTCTGAGTATTTGAAACTCCACCTTTTGCCTGATACCTCAAAGGACACATCCACCTGAACTTATCAGAGCCCCTGCCAAGTGGTATATATATTGTCCTGAGTACATCCTAATGCTCCACCATGTCCAATGTATTAATAACTCTTCTGCTAAATCTCCTAAACAAAAGGACAATCTGCCTCACTGTCTCCTTAGAATTCCAAACCTTCAACCTGTCAATTAGTGACAATACTTGTAGGTGGATTCACAATTGGAAGGAAGGGGAAGTTCAGTGACAGGAAAAGGGATAACCACACTTGATGCTTGAGGTCAAAGGAAAAACAGGTTTTTCTAGGACAGTAGTTACTGTTTGGAAGGGCTGGAGAACCCAGTGAACATTCATACACAATAAGGTTAAGCATAGGCTTCCTGTATAGCGCAACTCCACAGAACTTGGTAAAGAAGATTCTTCCCAAAGCCCCAGTCACCCCAGGAACTGCTATATTTTCATAAATATACCATGACTCTTAAATGAAATCAATCTTTTAGTTAGGGTTTCTGTTGCTGCAATAAAACACCTTTTAACAGTGACCAAAAAGTAAGCTGGAGAGGAAAGGGTTTATTCAGCTTATACTTCCACTTTGTGGTTCATCAGCAAAGGAGTTCAGGACAGGAACTCAAGGAGGACAGAAACCTGGAGGCAGGAACTAATGCAGAGGCTATGGAGAAATGTTGCTTACTGGCATGCGCTCCATGGCTTGCTCCTCATGGCTTTCTCAGCCAGCATTTGTATAGAACCAAGGCCAGTGGAGGCACTGCCCACAATGATTTGGGCCATCCCATATTGACCAGTTATTGAGAAAATGCCTTAAAACTACATCACAGAGAGTCATTTCCTCAACTGAGGATCTTTCTTCTGTGATTACTGTAGCTTGTGTCAAGTTGACACAAAAACCAGTGAGTAAAATCAGGGTGTGAGCTAGTCTCAATTATCTGTCAAAACAATTCAATTGAAGAAAAAAAAATCCAGTCAAATAAAATTAAGCATAAAGTTATCACATCTAGAGTTCTAATTAATACATTTATGAAAACAAGTTATAATTAATTATGTGTAATATTCATGGTCAAGTAATAGAAGTTTAATAGTCCTTCATTTTAAAGTTAAACAACTTTGAAGTTCAAAGCCAAAATCTGCAAGAACGTGTTTCTTCATTTTAATGAAAAACTCATTAGTGACACTGATCAATACTGATCAAGATTGAAAATGAGGACTTTCCAACCACAATTCCTCTCCTTGTCACAAGGGACATGGTGAGATGAAGGTATCTAGCCCTGGGAGAAGTCACCTCCCATGTAGTCAACTATTTACTAGGTTGATTCTTGCTATCCCTACCCTGACTCAGACACAGACTGACGGCAAACACAGTTTATGGCTATTTGTCAGTCATGTGATGTAGACTCCCCCTTCTTCTGAGATCTTGAAGAACGAACATCCCACCACTACCACTACCACCACCACCATCGGCCACATGGGCCTGAACTCTTCTCATAGGACCCTTTATGTTTCCATTTTTCTATCAGCAGTGTTAATAACTCCTCTGGAAAAAAAATCTCCTACCAAAAATGACAGTCTGACATAGTGTCCCCACTGAAACCCAAACCCAAGACCTTTCGACTGGCTTCACTAACATAGGGGAGAGTAGACAAAAGGGACCTGATATCACACAATGTTCTCTGCTTATAAGAGTTAGTTCTTTATTGAAGGCAACCAAATGTGTCAGCTTTCAGGGCAGTTTACTAGTATTTCATCATATTTATGTACCATAATTCTTAGAGTCTTTTGATTTACAATTTAATAGTTTCTAGTTTTGCTGTTACGCACAGTACTGTAAGGAACATCTCTTGCACATTACAATGGCAATATCACACAAGGAGAAATGGAAAAATTGCATTCGTAGCAATAAGATCACTGGGTCAAAGTTTGTGTGCATTTGCTTTTTAATAGACATTGCCAAATTGCCCTCCAGAAATTTCACACTAGCTTAGATTCCCATCAACTTTTATGAGAGGCCTTGCTGCTTCCAACACTTGCTGATGCTGAGAATCATTAAACATTTTCATTTTTATGTTTTTAAGAAAGTGTAACTCGCAAGCCTGAAAGGGATGAGGTTATTCTAAAGAGATACTGGTGCCCCTCCATTTGGCTATTAGATTGTTAAAACAAAGCAACCATAGAACTGGAATTTCCCACAAGAAATTTAACTTATGAGAAGGAAAAGGCTAAGGATTCACACCTTCTTTTCTTCAGCCAGAAAAGTGAAATTGTCTCCTGGAAAGGGGTGAAGATTGGAATTTCATGCATTGCTCACAAGAAAATATTGGAACCATTTGGCAGAACCCACAACAATGGGTCAATAATGGGCAGACTTACATTTTGAAGACTGCTGTGTTATATACATCTCCTGGCCTCTACTTAAATATAAACTTCACCCAATATTCAGAAAGTACACGTAGGGGCTCATTGGATCTCTTTGTCTCACTTCCCAATGCGGCCATACTCAATCAATCTCCTCTGTGATTTTTACTATTAATTTTGCCATTTTATTGATGTACGGAAGCCAGGTGGCCAAGGAAAGCTTATTAGAGATGTTTGGGGCACAGGCCCTGACTATATTTCCCAGATGTTTGTCATTTCCTGTGAATTTCTTCAGGGACAGCTGGTGTTGAACATCTTTTATATGCTTATTATCTACCATTTTGAAAATGCCAAACTGATTATTTATACAATTGGATAATTTTAATCTTTAATTTTGTTAGAAAAATTTGACTTAGATATATCACTATGCTGTGATAATACATTCTTGCTTCAGATTCAGTGATTTGATTTTTTTTGTCCCGTAGAAAATAGCAAGTAATTTATTACTTTCCAGACCCTAGGGCTGTATGTTAAAACTCTGCTACTTGGGGAAGTTGTTTATCCCATTTGTAGATGAGTTCTCTTGTATTGATATAGAGAGATTTCATAGCACTGTGAAGTATACTACTAGAACAGAGAAGTAATAAAAAATCCTACCCATCTATGAGCTCTGTGAGCTATAATAATTACTGGCTTGGAAAGACATGGCCATTTGTGAATTAGTGGTACAATCATCACAGAAATAACCAACTACTTTCTGGTTAGACTTAAGTTTCACTCAGTGTGGTAGTATGAATAAGAATGGCCCTTGTAGATGTATGTGTTTAATTCTTGGCCATAAACAGTATCAATATTAAGAGGTGTGGCCTTGTTGGAGTAGTTATGGCTTTGTTGAAGGAGATATGTCACCAGGAAGTGAGCTAACTTGGAGACCTCAGTGAGACATTCACATTCTGTTGCCTGCTAATCCAAACGTAGAACTCTCAGCTCCTTCTCGCTCACCATCACTGTGTATGCCTGCATGCCACCATGCTTCTTGCTATGATGATAACTGGCTAAACCTCTGAAACTGTAAGCCAGCCCCAAAGAAATGTTTTACTTAATAGTTCTACCTCAATACGCTCTATACCACTCCTGGCCTTATGTCCAAAAAATGTTCCACTATACAAGGACATTTGCTCAACTGTGTTCGTAGCAGCTTTCTTCAGAATTGCCAGAAATTGGAAGTAACCTAGATTCTTTCAACTGAAGAAAGGGTAAAGAAAATGTGGTACATTTACACAATGGAATACTATTCAGCTATCAAAAACAAAGACACGAAATTTGCAGACAAAGGGATGGAACTAGAAAAGATCATCCTGATTAAGGTAACCCAGATCCAGAATGACATACATAGAATATACTCACTTATAAGTGGACATTACCTATAAAGTATAGGATAACCATGCTATCCATAGACCCAAAGAAGCTCAGTGAAAAGGAGAGGCCATGGGAGGATGCTTGAAACTCAGTCAGAAGGAAAAATAAAATAGAAGTAGATGGAGGAATGGAACTGGGCAGGAGACAGGGTAGGGAGGGAGACTGGGGTGGAGATCAGAGGCAGGAATGACAGATATGGTGGAATGGAGGAGAGAACAGAACTTGGTGGGGTATATATGGGATTGGTGACACTCCCTGGAGTCTATGGGGTTGACTGTAGCTGAGACTCCTAGCAGTGAGTGTCATGGAGCCAGTAGCTGCCAATTGCTCGAGCCAAGTGGAATTTCAAGAGGAGAGAGTTTCTATCAAAACTTCTACTCAAAATTCTCATGCCCACAAATAGTGTAGAGACAAATATGGGCAGAAATTGAAGAAAGGCTAATCAATGACTAGCCAAACTTGAGACCCACCCCATGGGAGAGGGGCAACAAGTGACACTATTAATAATACTCTGTTATGATTGCAGACAGGAGCCTAGCATAACTGTTTTCTGAGAGGCTTTATCCAGCAGCTTGTGGAAACAGATGCATAGACCCACAACCAAACAATAGGCTTAGCTCAGGAAGTCTTGTAGAAGAGTGGAAGGAAGGATTGATAGAGCAAGACTGGGGAGGTCAAGTTCACCAGAAGACCTACCTAAGTAACATAGGACAGTGGAACTCACAGAGACTGAACCACCAACCAAAGAGCATGCATGGGCTGGACCTAGGCCTCTACACATGTGTAGCAGTTGTGTAGCATGGCCATCATGTATGTCTCCTAACAATTGGAGTGGGAGCTGTCTCTGACTCCATTGCTTGCCTTTGGACCCCTTTCTCCTAGCAGAGATGCCTTGTCTGGCATGCCTGAGAGAGAATGCCCATAGTCCTGCATTGATGTGACAGGTGGCTTGGTACCCATGTGGAGGGCTCCCCTTCTCACAGAAAGGGAGAGAGAAATGGGGGTAAGGGAGTGTAATTGTACGACTGTGAGGGAAGGAGGGAGAGGCTGTAATCAGGCTATAAACTGATTACATAAATAAACTAATGGAAAAATAGTCAAAGTATAAAACAAAACAAAAAAGGTTATCGTGGTTTCTTCACAGGAATAGAAACCCTAACTAAAACACATAACAAGAGAAAAGCCATGTCATATCTGGCACAATTTTCAGACTAAGTACCAATGGCTCGACATTTTGTAAGTCCTTGAATGGAACTTACAACTATTATTCTGCTGAACAGCCACAATGTTAATCCAATTCCTAATAACTTATTATTATTCCAATGGATTAGTACTTCATTCAAATCTCATCAGAGAAGTTTCTTTTTTTAGTATATGTTGAGTAACACAGAGACCCTAAGTTGGTCAAAGTACAGAAAATACTACTCATGATTAAATAGGACACCTATATCTCATCCCATCACCGCAAGGTTCAGGAATGTTTACAGAATAGGGGGTAGAAATATTGTAAGAGCCAGAGGTAATGTGAGACTACAGGAAAACAGTCTGGACATAGCAGGAGAGTGGTACATATGGAATCACAGTACCACTCACAAGACTTGAGTAACTTCAACTAAGGTAGAATCTCTGCATGGCAAGGGAGCTTGAGCAGAATGTTCCACCCTTTACTGAAAAGCTATTTGCAATTAATAGCTGTCAGAAGAGATAGAGTAAATTTTTGTTAAGGTTGTGGCCTCTGGTTGGGCCACTGTTTTCCAGTGGAAGGTCACATGTCCAAACCCAGCACTGGACTGGATGACATTATTATTATTTTTTTTTTAAGGAAGAAAAATAAGGATACAAGGTTATGTGGGCAGAGAGATGAGAGTGGATCTGGGAGAACGTGGAGAGGTGGAGGGGTGAATATTTTAAAATATGTTGTACAAAATTCTCAATGAACTAGTAAAAATTAAGAAAGAAGCATAGTGAATATGCTTTATACAGGTCATTTTAGGTCATTTCAAAGTTTATATATTGAAGAACATTAAACTAAAATATTCAACTGAGAATAGACAGATACCTGAGAGATGGTTTGGTTGGTAAACTGCTTAGCTAACGTATGTGATGACTTACATATGATCCCTTGCGCTCACAGCCATGTGTGGCTGTGTGTTCTTGTGACCACAGCACTGCTGGGTGAAGAGGGTGGACACAAGAGGATCCCTACGGCTTCCTGACCAATGAGTTTTGCTGAATCAGTGAGCTTCTGGTTCAGGGAGAGACCATGACTGAAAAAATAAAGTGGAGAGTTAACAACTGAGAAAGACAAGAAATGACAGACTTTGACCTTCACATACATGTACAAGTACACCCATACACACAAATATGTATGTATGTCTATATGAAACACACACATACAATGCATACATCAAACACATAACACACACATACAGCACAAAGGAGATAAATAACATATCCAGGGGGTCGCGTAAACAAATAAGTCAGCAGTGAGAAAATTTGACTATTGTGTAATATTAATTGTGGTATGTTAGCACTTCTGTTATTCCTTTCTGATCAAACTAATCAGGCTCTTGATGATTCTAAACTTTTTATTCAGATTGGAAGTTAGGCAATTTTCAGATGTAAATTACAAATTTATAGGAAAAAAATGTCTGTTTTCAGATGTATCTTGTTCAGTATTTTACTCAAGGGTAATTAACAAAAAGCCTATGTAAACCTTGGAGGAGTCTTTGATGTCTCAACAACTTGAAGTATTTTAGGTTTTGCACAAATAATAGAGAACAACACATGAATTATTTATGTATGAAGTTCCATTCATGTTGGCTTGTCTGCTGGTGGTAAGGGACCCTCTTGCTGATGTAGTTCTTCTCATGCATGGTTATAAATACCCTGTATAAAGGTATGGGTAGATAGTTTTAGGGAAGATGGCTGAGGTTCAAAAGAAAAATAATGAGCTAAATTGTTTTACTCTAAGAAAGATATTAACACATTTGTTAACACTACAGACTACATGGCAGGACTTCTGAAAAATATTGCTCTTTTGGAAACAAACAGTGTTCCAATAGACTGAGAATACCGCACCTCATGCACTTAATAAATGGGCAGTTACATGTCTCTGTGGTAAGACATAGGTAAGACATAAGGTTGCTTTTGGCTTACAGGGAGGGACGGCAGGATCACAGTATATTGCGAATGTCCACTCCCTGCAACAATATCTTTGTCGGAGAAAATTAGATGCTACTAAAACCCTTTCTCAGAAGATGATGAAAAATCCTGGGTGCCAGTGGGGCTAAGGCTCAGCTTTAAGTTCTGTTAAAGTACCATACTAAAGAATAAATCTCTTTGCAGCTTCACCTTCACTCTGAATGTATCTACACATGACATTGATTTGAAAATGCAGATACATATTTTCTGGTTCATTCTTTTAAACTTGAGTTTCCTTCTCATAAATCTGTGTCTGCCTCTGTCTGTCTGTCTCGCTGTTTCTCTTTCTTTCTCTGTGTGTGTCTGTGTTTTCTTGTGGGGGTGGTGCACATACATCGGTGCATGTGACTAGAGGTTAATTTCCAATGTGGTTTCTCGGGAGACATTCACCTCGGTTTATAAGACTGAATCTTTCACTGCTCTTATGCTTGGCCAGTAAGCTAGACTGGTTGGCCTATGAGTCTCAGGGATCCAATTCGAATGCCTACTACGCCAGTATAATTGTCCTGGAAGAAATGAAGACATGCCAAGGAAACTCTTGTGTCTGTCAATCTAATTTCTAGAAAATGAAACAATGGACCCCAAAGAAATGGGACTTTCCACAGAAGTCTCATGTTGGGAGAAAGAGCAGACAGTGTCTGAAAGTGGAGCTTGTCTCCTAAAAAGAAAAGTGATTTCAAAGTTCTAACATCATACAGAAAGAGATGTTTTTAAACATCATAAAGAAAGAAACTGGAAATTAGAGAATGTGAGGTCAGTGATGGTCAGGGTTGCATCATGACCATAATTATTTAGTTTTGCATATTCTTAGCCCTCTATTCCTATATTAGAACTTTAATCTCACTTTAGGACCCCAAAGATGGACTGCAGATGAGGAGTGATAGATTTCTTTGTCTTTCTTCCAAACTGGCCACATTGAATTAACCCAACTTTTCCACTTCCACTATTAACTTGACTCTTTAAATTGGCTAACCGAGGATGAAATGGCTGACCCTGGCTTGGTGTACAGGCTTTGAACCCCAAGTTTGTTAATACCAGTTCTAGGATAACAAGAATATGGCATCTTCCCAGTATCAGACTCAAGTTCTCACACTTGTGCAGCACTTTGCCTATGGAGCCACTAGCTCAGCCCCACTCCAGTTCCTTTATTTCTCATATATGTGCTGAAGTGGAACATTCAGCTTTAGGAAAAGTATTAGATAACTGGGCGGTAGTATCAATCATATAAATGACATAGCACATTGTCTACCTTCTGGTCATCCTGTTGATGTTGCTAAGCTCTGTCTCTAGAACAAACAAACAAACAAAACAATCAATTGACAGATGCAGAAGGAGGTCTTTGATTCCAAGGCACATCTAAACTGTGCTGGGAGAGGACTGTATGAAGACTGTAACATCCCACAGTGACTGCACTGGTCCTCCCATTTCCAGGGAGAACTTCACCTTCTCTAGTAGGAAGAAGAACAGCAGAGAAGGTTATCAGGTGCCTCCTGAAACCTCATCCCCATGTGGCCTCCTTTGGCCTCCCCATCTGTAGCAGGAAGTGAAAGGATCCCTGAACTCTGTGGGTGTGATGGCTATGCTTCCAAATAGTCCATCTAGAAAGTGGTCTTAAGAAGTTTTACATTGATAAATTGAAGGGATATGAGATAGACAGGATTTACTTCAACTTCTAAGACTTTGGGAGTTTTACTTAAGAAATACTAATTGGACAGTGCATCTAGTGACTGGGTGATGCTAAGACATTATTTTAGGTATAGAGATTTTAGTGTGTTTATCCTATATTATATGTCTAATATTCGTTTATGAGTGACTATGTACCCTGTGTGTCTTTCTTCTTCTGGGATGCCTCACTCAGGATGATCTTTTCGAATTACACCCATTTACCTGCAAATGATTTCCTTGTTTTTTATTGCAGAGCAATACTCCATTGTGTAGATGTACCACAATTTCTGCATCCATTCCTCAAATGAGGGGCATCTGGGCTGTTTCTGTCTTCTGGCTATTATAAATAAAGCTGCTACAAACATGGTTGAGCAGATGTCCTTATTGTATACTGGAGCCTCTTTTGGATATATGCCTAGTGGTGGTATAGCTGGGTCTTGAGGAAGCACTATTCCTAATTGTGTAAGAAAGTGCCAGCTTGATTTCCAAAGTGGTTGTATAAGTTTACATTCCTACCAGCAGTGGAGGAAGGTTCTCCTTTCTCCACAACCACTCCAGTATGTGTTGTCACTTGAGTTATTCATCTTAGCCATTTTGATCGGTGTAAGGTGAAATCTCAGCGTCGATTTGATTTGCGTTTCCCTGATATCTAAGGACGTTGAACATTTCTGTAAGTGTTTCTCTGCCATTCGATATTCCTCTATTGAGAATTCTCTGTTTATCTCTGTACCCCATTTTTTAATTGGATTACTTGATTTGTTGCTGTTTAACTTCTTGAGTTATTTATATATACTGGACATTAGCCCTGTGTCAGTATAGGGTTGGTGAAGAGCCTTTCCCAGTCTGTAGGCTGACGACAGTATCCTTTGCTTTACAGAAGCTTTTCAGTTTCATGAGGTCCCATTCATTGATTGTTGCTCTTAGAGCCTGTGAAGCTAATCAGGAAGGAGGACTCTGTCTAAGATGCTCAATCCCCATTCAGAAAAGCAAAGAGGATGGACATCGGAGGAGGGAGGAAACAGGGAACAGGACAGGAGCTTACCACAGAGGGCCTCTGAAAGGCTCTAGCCTGCAGGGTATTGAGGCAGATGCTGAGACTCATATCAAACTTTGGGCAGAGTGCAGGGAATATTTTAAAAGAAGTGAGAGATAGAAAGACCAGGAGAGGACAGAAGCTCCACAAGGAGAGCAACAGATCAAAAAAGTCTAGGCACAGGGGTCTTTTCTGAGAATGATATCTCCAGCCAAGGACCACTCATGGAGATAGCCTGGAACCCCTGTACAGAGGTAGCCTATGGCAGATAGTATTATGGCAGTTCAGTATCCTAGTGGGTTCCATAGTAATGGGGACAGGGACTGTCTCTGACAGGATCTGATTGGCCTGCTCTTTGATCACCTCCCCCTAAGGGTAGAGCAACCTTACCAGGCCAAAGAAGACAATGCAGCCACTCCTGATGAGACCTGATAGACTAGGATCAGAGGGAAGTGGAGGAGGAACTCCCTTATCAGTGGCCTGGGAAAGGGACACACGTAGGGAAGAGGGAGAGAGTGATTGGGAAGGGAGGAGGGAGGAAGGTGCAGGTGGGATACAAAGTGAATAAACTGGAATTAATAAAAAAAATTAAAAAAGAAATTATTGTACCTGTGCAGAGAATTATAACATTTATATCAAGTAAGAATCTCATAATACCAGCCATAGGATGAGCGGTCACTTAACCTGAAATAAATGTTACTGACATCATTTGTGAGAAATCAGATAGCAATAAGGGTTGGGCTAGTGGCTCAAATGGGTGTTCAAGGACACTGAGGCAAACTGTTCTTTTATGTAAGAGTTTTACTAGGTAAATTTTTTCTTCACTTTATTGATTAATTCATTTTGTTTAGTTACTGCATGTGTGGGTATTCATGACACAGAATGTGAGTAGAGGTTTGAGAAAAAACTATGGGAATTGATACTTTCCCTCCACAATATGGGTTTAGGGGATGAAACTTGGGTTGTCAGGCTTAACAGAAAACACAGTTATCCTTTGAAACATCTTGTTATATCTATTAAGGGATTTCTGAACACCATGGAAAGGCAATTATGGGGGTGCTCTGAGGAGAGTTCTGCCTTACTGGAGAAAGCTATGAACCCTATTATAGGCCTAAAAGTGTTTGGGAGAGCCTATACTTTGTAGATGGTGAAAAAGTACTTACTTTTACTCAAGCTGTGTCAGCTTCCAAAGGGAACAGATCTGGGGAAGGGGAAAGATCTAGTCCTCTGTGATTGCAGGTTACAGTAGGCTTCTTGTCAGTTTCCTTAGGTCTGGATACTTTGAGAGTCTGCTGAACTCTTTATCTTTAGGGAAGAAAAGGTTAAAGGCTCAAGACAGTAACATGTGATGCTTTAGGTGAGCATTGATTACTCTCTTTCTGTCTATCTGTCTGTCTCTATAGCTGTGGAAAAGAGACTGAATCTCATAATTCTATTTATCCCACTTTTTCTTTGAGCTTGCTATATAGCAAAAAAATTACTTAAACTTCTGATCCTCCTGCCTCTGCCTCCATAATTCTGGGATTCAGAATTGAGCTACCACACCCAGTTTATGTTGGTCTATGCAGGAATCAAACCTAGGTAGAGTTTTGTCCATGCTGGCCAAACTTTCCCCCAAATGATTTCCATGATAGCCCACAACAATATGATATTTAAAAGTGTCTAATACTGAGTTCATAAGTATATTACTCTCGAATCTTTGTTAAAAGATTTATTTGTTTATTTAGTAGGAAAGGGAATAAGTTTCCAACATGTCTGTCGGTTTGCATGCAGAGGACAGAAGAAGGCATCAACTTCACTGAAAGTAGAGTGACAGATAGATAATGAGTTACCATATTGATTTCCAGAGTTGAAAAACCTATATTCTCTGAAAGAGCAAACAGTGTTCCTAACCAATGAGCCACCTCTTTAGCTCCATGTGAATCCTTTAAACAGTAATGCTGGGGCAACTGGGCTGACAAACAGTGGCCAGTTCAGGAAAGAAGCTGACACAAAAATGACCCTCTAAAGGGAATTTTTATTAGGAGAGAAGGTCTGGTGGAGTGACATCAAGGCGAGAAGGAAGAGGAAGGAGAGTCCTTAGAGAAACTCCATAAATAATGGAAATGTCTTACTTCAATATCTCCTGAGGCTTCCAGGAAAATCCATATACCATTTTATTTAAGGGCCCAGATAGGGCCCTGAAGTTGAAGACTATTAAAAAAGAGCAATGTAATATCAGTCTCAGGAAAGACCCCTGTGCTCAGATTTTTTGGTTCTGTTGCTTTCCTTGTGGGGATCCTATCCTCTCCAGATCTTACTATTTCCCACTTCTTTAATAAGATTCCCTACACTCTGCCCAAAGGTTGGCCATAAGGCTCAGCATCTCAAAATGAATAAAGTGTAATTAATAAAAAATTTTTAAAAAAGGAAAAAAAAAAGGACAGTGTATTATAGCAGAAGCAGCATGTTGGGACCTTAAAGAGAAAGAGAAACTTTCCTTAAAATCTAGAGAAGGGTTTTATTAAGAAATTAAGAGACACCTTGAAGTAAAGAACTATGGGATAAAGCACTGTGAAAACATGGTGAAGAAACACCAAGAAGAAAAGGGGGAAGGGGGCAGGGAGTCCTCAGAGAAATTCCATGAATAATGGGTATATATATATATATATATATATATATATATATATATATATATATATATATATATATATATCTGACTTTTATATTTTCTGAGACTGGCAGGAAAAGCCCATACCATGTGAATTAGGAATTTCTATTGGTGTGATAAATGTCAGGCTAAAAGCAAATTTGTGAGGAACGAGTTTATTTTATCTTTCAGTTTTCAGGTCACACTCCATTACTGAAGAAAGTCGGGGCAGGGGAAAGAACTAGCGCATAGACCATAGAGGAGCACTGCTTGCTGATTTCCCTCGTTGCTGGTTCAGCCTGCTGCTTTCTTATAGAACCTATCACTACCAGCCCAAAGCTACCAGCCACGGTGATCTGGACTCTCCCACATCAAACACTAATTAAGCAAACATACTATAGATTTACCTAAATGCTACTTTTATGTAGGTATTTTCCCAGGTGATAGTCCCTCTATCCAAATGATTCTAGCTTGTGTCATGTTGATATAAATCTAGGCAGCACAGCCTGTGAATGATTTAGTATGGCATAGTCCACATGACACCATATATGGAGCCACATACTGGGTAGGATTATAAATTTCTTTTGCAGTTTTGAGAGGAAGAACTCCAAGGTCAGAATAGCATAGCTTTCTTTTTAAGTTTTCAAATTATATTCATTTGTATGTTTATACATGCGTGTGTGTCTGTCTGTGTGTTCATTTAATGTATTTGAAGCAGTGAAAAGGTGGAGGTCTGAGGACAACTTGTAGCTCTGAGAATCAAACTCAAGACCTCTCCTTGGTAAACACCTTTACCCATTGAGCCATCTTGCTGGCCCTATGACAGGGATTCTTAACACTGTCACAGAGAGAGTTGAAGGAAGACACAGCCTGGTTTCTCTAGGATGCTGCCACAATTGTTCTTTTAGAGTAATTAGCATCTTAACATGGCAGACCAGTAATTTAACAAACAGCCTTCTAACTGATCAAATCTTAAAGACAATGAGTCTCAGCATCTGATTTGATACCCTGCTGGGTAGATTCTTTCAGAGGTCCTCAGTGGTAGGTTCCTGCCCTGTTCCCTGTCTTCTCCCATTTTGAATGAGGATTAAGCATCTACCCCAGGTTCCTGCAGATCTGATAGACTAAGGTCAGATAGGGGAGGAAGACATCCCAGGTCAATGGACTAGGGGAGGGGAATAG
>NW_026585504.1:55208910-55274573 GCF_907164565.1 Psammomys obesus | reverse complement strand
TAGGGGAGGAAGACATCCCAGGTCAATGGACTAGGGGAGGGGAATAGAGGGAGAAAAGGAGGGAGGGTAGGACTGGGAGGAGATGAGGAAGGGAGCTATAGCCAGGATACAAAGTGAGTAAATTGTAATAAATAATAAATAAAAACTTAAAGACAAGAAAAGGCTTCATATCTCTCTTTAAGCATAGAAACACAGCTAAAAGAGTTTGCAAGTTTTTATTGCCTATTTACCACCACTGTCATTAAGCATCACAGCCTTGAAATATTGGCTTTATAAGGAGTTTGATATAGTACTGGGGAAATGAGTCTGGAGAGGAGGCTCAGCTGTCAAGAAAAATGTCCTGCTCTTGCAGAGGCCTGACTTTGGTTCCTAGCACCCATATTAAGTGGGCCATTAATACCTATAACCTCCAGGGTATATGAAAACGTCTTCTGGAGCCTGCAGACACAACACTCACATGCACCTACCACCCTTAAAAACATAATTAAAACTAATATATATATATATTCATTTTATTATTATTATCATTTAGTACAATTTATTCAACTTGTATCCCTGCTGTGGCCTCCTCTCTCATCTCCTCTCAATGCCACTGTCCTCCCCTTATGCCCTTCCCCTAGTCCACTGATAGAGGAGGTCTTCCTTCCCTATTTGACCTTAGACTATCAGGTCTCATCAGGACTGGTTGCATCATCTTTTGCTGTGGCCTGGCAAGGCTGCACACCCCCCCCCCCCAGAGTGTGGTGATAAGCAAGCCTGCCACTGAGTTCATGTCAAAGAAGGTCACTGCTCCCCTTACTAGGGACCCTATTTGGAGACTGAGTCTATGAGCTACATCCTCTCCATACATTGTCCTTGGGTGGGGTATCATTTGTTTCAGGTCCCCCAGGGCTCACTTTTTATGACTCTGTTAGTCTTCTCTTGGAGCTCTTGTTCCCCTTCAAGTCTTTCTATCTCCCACTTCTTTCCTAAGATTCCCTGCACTCTGCCCAAAGATTGCCTATGAGTCTCAGCCTCTGCTTCGATATCTCGATCAGTAGAGTCTTTCAGAAGCCTTCTCTGGTAGGCTTCTGTCCTGTTCCCGTCTTCTGCTTCCGATGTCTATTGTTTTTGTCCTTCTGACTGAGAAGTGAGGTTCTTCCCTAGGGTCTTCCTTGTTGTTTAGCTTCTTTAGGAGTAGAGGTTTTAGTATGTTTATCCTATATTATATGACTAATATCTGCTTATGAGTGAGTATATACCATATACGTTCTGCTTCTGGGTTGCCTCACTCAAGATGATCTTTTCTAGTTCCCACCATTTGCCTGCAAAATTCATGATTTCCTTGTTTTTCAGAATGTAAATGTGTAAAACCACTTTAGAAATCAATCTGGTGCTTTTTCAGAAAATTGGGAATAGTGCTACCTCAAGATCTAGCTATACCACTCCTAGGCATATATCCAAAAATATACACAACTATACAGCAAGGACATTTGCTCAACCATGTTTGTAGCAGCTCTATTCATAAATAGCCAGAATCTGGAAACAAGCTAGATGTACCTCAGGGGAGGAATGGATACAGAAATTGTGGTACATTTACACAATCTAATACTACTTAGGTATTAAAAATATATTTCTATAAATAAAACATTGAGAAAATAAAGTTCTCAAGAGAAGGATGGATGAAAATGAATTAATTTGCCTCATGTATTACTTTATAAAATGGGTAACAATTCCATTTTTCACAACAAACGAACAAATAACACAGAAATTTGATGCTTAGGTAAGCTGTGTACACTTCTGAGATTTCCCAGGTAATAAAAAGCATCATTGAAACTTCAAATTAGGCCTGCTAATACAAAAACTAACATGCATGAAAAATCATCTTGTCAGGGCAAAAAAAAATATTGTACAGGTAATTAGAAGATAGAGGTTGTTTTCTGTCTTTAGAATTGTGCTTAAAACAGTGTTTAAATTTACCTATTTATGTATGTATGTATGTATGTATGTATTTATTTATTTATTTATTTATTTATTTATTTATTCACTTTACATCCTGATCTGGGCTCCATCCCTCTTCATCTCCCAATCTCTCACCCTCTCTCCTTCTCCTTGACACCCTTCCATATTCCTCAGCAAAGGGGAGATCCCATACTCATCCACCCAATCTCATCAAATCATACCACAGCTGAGTGTGTCCTCTTCCTCTGTGGCCTGGCCTGGCAGCCCCTCCAGTGGGAAGTAATTGAAACACTGGCAAGAGAGTCCATGACAGAGAAAACCCTTGCTTCCCATATTAGGGGACCCACATGAGAGATGAGATGCCAAAGAGCTACATCTTTATAAGGGTCTTAGGTCCAGTGCATGCAAGGTCTTTAGCTGGTGCTTTAGTCTCAAGGCTCCTCTTGGCCCTGTTTAGTTGGTTCTGTTGGTCTTCTTGTGAAACTCCTATCACCTCCAGGTCCTATTCTTCCCTCACTCCCCATTTTTCTCAATGTTCCACACACCTTGCCCAATGCTTGGTTGTGAGTCTCAGTGTCTGTTTCTACACACTGCTGAGTGGAGCCTCTCAGAGGACAACTCTGCTTGACTCCTGTCTGTCAGCATAGCAGAGTATCGTTATTAGTGTCAGGGGATGGTTATCTTTCATATGGTGGGTCTTGGGTTGGCCTAGGCATTGGATAGACCGTCCCTCCATCTTTGTTATATTTGCTCTCTCTTTATCACTGTATATGTTGTAGGCAGGGTGAATTTTGAGTTGAACTTTTTGTGGCTGGGTTGATATTCCCCTTCCTCTATTAGAAGACTTGTCTAGTTAGATGGTGTCCTCTTCAATATCTATGCCTCTGCTACTAGAAGTCTCTGCTAATGTTCCTCTCATAACCCCCAGGAGCCTACTCTGATTTAGCTCTCAAATGAGTGAAAACCATACAATGGAAAAATGACAACATCTTCAACAAATGGCGCTGGTTTATTTGAATGTCTACATTTAAAAAAAATGCAAATAGATACATACTTATAACCCTGAAAAAAAAAAACTGAAGTCCAAGTGGATCAAAGACCTCAACATAATACCACATACACTAAGTCTATTAGAAGAGAAAATGAGGAAAGATCCTGAACTCACTGGCTGAAGGCAACTTCCTGAACAGAACACTAAGAGCTCAGGCTCTAAATCAACAATTAACAAATTATAGTTCTTGAAACTGAAAAGTTTCTGTAAGGCCAAGGACACTGTCTATAGAATGAAAAGGTAGTCTACAGATTGGGAAAAGATTTTCACCAACCCTATATCTGACAGAAGGCTAATATCCAAATATATATTTAAAAAAACTCAAGAAATTAAACACCAACAAACAAAATAACTCAATAAAAAATGGGGTACAGAGCTAAACAGAGACCTCTCAACAAAGGAATTTCAAATGGCCAAGAAGAAGACTCATGGTCAAACTTAGGGCAGAGTGCAGGAAATTTTATGAAAGAAGGGAAAGATAGAAAGACCTGGAGGGGACAGGAGCTCCACAAGGAGAGCAACAGAACCAAAAAAATCTGGGCCCAGGGGTCTTTACTGAGACTGATACTCAAACTAAGGACCATGCATGGAGATAACCTAGAACCCCTGCACAGATGTAGCCCATGGCAACTCAGTGTCCAAGTGGGTGTCCTAGTAAGGGGAACAAGGGCTGTCTCTGACATGAACACAATGATTGGGGAGAGCAGCCTTACCAGGCCACAGAGGAAGAGAATACAGCAAGTCCTGATGAGAGTTGACAGGCTAGGGTAAGAGGGAAGGGGAGGAGGACCTCCCCTATCAGTGGACTTGGGGATGGGCATGGGAGGAGATGAGGAAGGGAGGGTAGGATTGGGAGGAGATGAGGGAGGAGGCTACTGCTGGGATACAAAGTGAATAAACTGTAATTAATTTAAAAAATTAAAAAAGAAATAATACTGAATAACAAAAAAAGGAAAAAGAAAAGAGAAATGCTTGATGTCTTTAGCTATCAGGAAAATGCAAATCAAAATGACTTTGAGATTCTATCTTACATCCCTCAGGATGGCTAAGATCAAAACCTCAAGTGATAATACATGCTGGCAAGGTTGTGGGAAAAGGCAAGGACCTTTCTATTGCTGGGCAGAGTGCAAACTTGTACAACCACTTTGAAAAGCAATCTTTAACTTTCTCAGATAATTGGAAATAGCTCTACCTTAAGGCTCAGCTTTACCACTCCTGGGTATATACACAAAAGATGCTCCACCATTCAACAAGGACACTTGCTTAACTATTTTCATAGTAGCTTTACTCATAATAGCCAGAAACTGAAAAAAATCTAGATGTCCCTCAACCAAAGAATAGATGAAGAAACTGTGGTACATAAAGGAATACTACACGGCTATTAAAAGCAAGACAATCATAAAATTTGCAGGCAAATGGATGGAAGTAGGAAACATTCTGAGTGAGGTAACCCAGATCCAGAAAGAATGTTCCTGCACAACTATGGGTATTTTTCCATAATTGTCAAATATCAGAACCACCCAAGATATCTGTGAATGGAAAAATGAGCCTACACATTTTAATGCAGCTATACAATTGAGTAGTTTCAGTAATAAGGAAAAACAACAATGAAAAAAGACACAGACCTTTGAAAAAACCTGGATAAATTTTCAGTCTTAGCCATGTAAATTGAAGTGGCAATTATGATGGCTACTTGCAGATAGATTTTTCTACTATCAAATTCTTTTTTTTTTTCTGGTTCTTATTTTTTTTACTTATTATTTATTTTAACTTATTTTTATTCACTTTACACTCTGGTTACATCCCATCTCTGCTCTCCTTCCAGTCTCATTCTCCCTTCTCCCTCCCCTATTCATCAGAAAAGGAAAACTCCTTTCCCAACCCACCCCAGTTCATCAAGTTGCATCATGACTGAGCTTGTCCTCTTCCCCTATGGTCTGGCAAGGCAGTCCCCCCAGGGGGAAGTGATCAAAGAGCTGGCAGGAATATCTGTGTCAGAAGTATTCCCTACTTCCCTTATCAGAGGACTAACATGAAGCCTAAGCTACCCGTTGGCTGCATCTTTGTAGGGCCCAGGTCCAGCTCATGTGTGGTCCTTCATCAGGTGCTTCAGTTTCTGCAAGCCCCTGTGGGTCCTGCTTAGTTTGCTCTGTTGGTTTTCTTATGCTGCTCCTGTCACCTTCAGGTCCTTTTCTCTTTCCTTCCACTCCTGGGTATATACCCAAAAGATGATCTACAATTCAACAAGGACACTTGCTCAACTGTGTTCTTAACAGCTTTATTTGTAATAGCCAGAATCTGGAAACAATCTGTATGTCCCTCAACCAAAGAATGGATAAGGAACTGTAGCACATTTATACTACAGAATTCTACTCAGCTATTAAAAACAAACAAATCCTGAAATTTGCAGGCAAATGGATGGAACTAGAAAAAAAATCATCATGAGTGAAGTAAACGATATCCATAAAGACACACAATTGTGCCCACTGATAAGTGGACTTTACTTTGTATAGTACACGAGAAGCATACCATGAGGCACAGACCCAGTGAAGATAAGTAACAAAGAGGATCCAAGGGAGAATGAATAAGTCTCACTTGGAAGGGGAGATAGAATAGAGGTAGTGCTTGAAGAGAGGGAACAAGGTAGGAGAGGGGGCACAGAGAGATAAATAGGTAGAGATCAGACTTGGGGAAAGCAGAGATGAGAAGACAGAATATCTGTACAGAAAAGAGAACACACCTGATTCCTGCATTTTGGTGTTTAATATTCTTCAGTATAATGAACCACAGCTATTTAAATTAATAATATTGAACAAATATTGGTTCATAAATTGTAGTAGATATTTCACATTCAGGGCAGAACTTTATGACTAGGAGTACTGGGTGTGAAATTATGAAAACTTTCAGTATCATTGCCATGATTATTCCATACATGTCAATCTACTACACGTTGAAAATCCACTGAAAAATCAAACAAGGTGGGGTTTTGCAGGATATTTGATCTCATTGTGAACCCCCAAATTGTGAACTGTTAAACCCTGTATGTTGTTTGGTTTGGTTGAGCCCTAACACACACCATTAATCAAAGAGCTCTCTGCAAAGCTGTAAAGCGTATCTAAAAAAGTTAACCTAGGACAAGAGACAGAGCAAGAAAAATTCTGACAGGGATTAAAAGGGATTATAAAGTAGGAGGGACTTTCCTTTGAGAGGTACTTAAGACAGTTTGTAGAAGAAGCAGAGCTTTTAGCTCAAGCTCCAGCTTTAGCTAAGGCTTTAGGTCCTCAACTCCCTGGCTTGTTTTTTTTTTTTGTTTGTTTTGTTTTTTTTTTTTGTTTTTGTTTTTTGTTTTTGTTTGTTTGTTTGTTTTTGGCCTTTTCCTCCTGGGCTGTCAGTTGTAGTAATGAGCCTTTCCTGTTTTTTTCCATCAGAACCTGAGCTGAGAAGGAAGGTCAGCTGGGTGATTATTTTGCTTCTCTGTGCTAGCAGGTTTCTACCCCATCATCGGGCTCCTGAGTAAAATAGAAGGTTGAGATTTTCATCATTGTCTATAACAACAGAGGGGAATGAAAACACTCAGATAAACTAACAATGAATCCTATCCATGTGCTATTGTGAAATTAATCCTTCATTACATTTTGTCAGAATGATAAAGCCAAGGGGATTAGAATTTGCTGAGTGGAGGATTTGTGTTATGAAAGCCATAACCTGTGTACAAAAAAAGAAAGGTGAGCAGTATTTCAGCTTAGTCAAGCTCTGCCACATTTATTCAGGAAAAGTCCGACCTTAAACACAGATACAACCCTTTAAAACATGGCATTTGCACATACACAACGAGACTGGGGCAGCACAACAGTGTATGCTGTTGATTTCAAAATTCCGTCCTCAGCATTTGAGGATCCGAGTGAGTCTCCAGGCTGTGCTCCCTCTCCACTGAGAGAGCCGCTGGGCGCTGAATGCACACCAAGCATTGTGGGTTTGCCCTTCTCTAGGATGCGCGAACAAGTTCTCAAAAAACAGGTACCTAACAGGCATTTTGGTTTTGAAAATTTGCTTTAATTTTGGTAAATGGAATTTACCAAGAGAAATATATATATATATATATATATATATATATATATATATATATATATATATATATATATATATATATATATAAAATATCATTAAGGTCATGTAGATTTTTTATCTATCATCTGTGTATCTATTATGTATGTATGTTTCATCATCATCATCTAGTATGTATGTGTGTGTAGGCAGGCGAATGTATGCAATGGTGTGCATGTGGAGGTCAAAGAACTACTTCTGGGAGTTGATTCTTTCCACCATGTGATTGCTCTGAGATTGTACTGAAGTAATTAGGCATGGTGGCAGGTATTTTTATCCACTAACCCACCACATTGGGTCTAGCATATATATCTTTTTAAAGATGCTGAAATCAAAGTTTTAAAAATGGAAATATAATTTCTACCCAATCCTTAGTTCTTTACCCAAGGTCTCAGCTTCAGTGAATAATGATGCATTGGAACACTCTGTAGACTAGCAAGCACCATTGTATTGCTCCAGCCTAGTAAGTACATGTGCCTTGATGACTCCCCAGTCTCTGTACAGCTGCAGCTTTGATTCCTATCACAGACTGTGATATATTGAATCACATCATTGCTTGGATGTGGTTCTTACATGGAGGTTCCTGAGTTGTGAACCTGGTCCCAAAAGTTAGAGAACAGAGCAATGTCACAAAGCCTTTAAGGAGAGGAAGCCCATAGAGTCTCTTTGCTTAACTGAGAGTATACCCTCAGAGGTAATTTTTTTCATTTCTTGTTGGAGCTTTATTAATTCCCATCCGTGAGGTCAAATAAAGCCAGTCTACACCCACCCAGCCTCTCTGGATTCCCTTGAGATGTAATCTCTTCTTCTTCCTACAGTGATATTCACTCATGGGGTTGCACATCTAAAGGGGGCTCATTTTCAGAGCCTGGTCCACGCTGTTTACCTTGTAGCCTCCAAAGTTGGGAGCTGGAGTCTCTTCTCTTTCTTTATAATGCTATCCTTATTCAGGTATATTGTCACCCTTGTGAGAATGTGCTAGTACAGGGTGGCTCTCTGACCTTCTTCCATTCCCTCAGACTTACTTTTCTGTGAGCAAGGAGACCATCATCTCATTAGAATTAGCATTTGCTTCTGCTCATCACCGCTCCCCATTTCTCTTTTTTTTTTAATTTTATTTTTCTTATTAGTTACATTTTGTTAACTCTGTGTCCCAGCTGTATCCCACTCATTTCTCTTATTGTAAATATGTGGCCTTTAAGTCTATCTGAGTGGTTACCAATTTACTAAATCGTCTGTACTTTTATGGTGTAGTTTCTCTTTCAGAATGTTCCATTGTGTCTATGGAAATTGTAATTGTACAAATAACTAAACACTCACCATGCAGCATGGTTAATAAAATAATTTTTCTTCCCTTCCTACATTGATAGTTTCCCCTTCAACTTGCTTGGAAGTTTCAAATTCAGAAGGCTTAAGGAAGCCTAATGGATTAGAAAGCATCTCTAATTTCCAGTAAATGTGGACATAGCAGGAAATGGAAATGAAGACATAAACATGATGTTATATAGCATGAAGACATCCAAAGAAAAATTAAATGCAAACAAATAAAATAAATAAATGACACTGTCAAAATAATACATTTTGAACATAAAAACATGACTACTTGTCACTGGGTTGGATTTCACTTTCCTGTCCCCCTCTTCCAAGGCTTTGGGTATTGACACCTTGACAACAGTTCAACTCTCTGGAGCCTTCCTGATCCCATAAATCTGTTTGTTTCTGCTTATTCAACTCTTAATTAATTATACAAAAAGCTTTAATAAAATCTGTAGGTTTCCATCTTCGAAGAGCTCTTATTGATGGTGAAGGTATGGGATGACGCTGCAGCAGTCTGAGTCTCGGGTTTTGGAGGAGCCCTGCACAGATAAAGTGAGGATGTCAGGAATAGTGCAGCACTGATGCCCAGAGAAAGGGGGAGTCAAGAAGAAAGTTCAGAAATCTTTATGAAATTTAGTTGAGAATTTTACCTAATTAGAATTGCATGAGCAGAGAAACATAAAAAGTGGAGTAACTCAGTGATATTTATTTTCACATTATATGTCTGTCTGTCTCTCTCACTCTATCTGTCATCTCTTCATCCATCCCTCTGTCTTTCTATGCATCTATGTACCTATCTACCTATATATCTATGGGGTGTATACATGTCTATTGTGGCATTCATGTAAAAGTAAGAAGATATCCTGAAGGACTTGGTTCTCTCTTTCCAATATCTGTGTCCTTGGGAATCAAACCCAGGTCATCAGGTTTGGTGATGAATGCCTTAACTGACTGAGTTATCTTGCCACCCCAAGGCCACATTTTTCAATAAAGAAAGCAATGAAGGAGCATATATAAAAAGAAATATCAGGGTTCTCAATGGACTTGAAATGCAAAGTTCTTTGTGTTCCCTCTGGCCAGGAACAAGAAATATCATAGCATACATGAGACTTCCATTCTGATACCAGAGTAATAATGGATTAAAAGGGAATCTACTATTTTAGGTGCAAAACAAATAATTTAATTGAGACCTCTCCTTAAATGATTTAAAGACAAGCCTGAGAAATGAGAACACCTAATAAACATTCATGAGAGATCTCTCTTTGTCTGTCTTCGTCTCTGTCTATCTCTGCTACTCTCTGTGTGTCTGTGCCTCTGCCTCTCTCTCTTTATCTGTGTATGTATTTATTAGTGTATGTGTGTATACATTTGTCTGCACAGGCAGGTTGAGAATACAGGTCAATCTTGGGTGTTGTTGCTTAGGAACCACATATCAAGTTTTTGGAGGCAAGGTTTCTCACAGATCTGAGCTCACTGATTAGGTTAGACTGGCTTGAATCCACCTGTCTCTCCCACTCATTCCTGGGTTTACAAGCAAGGGCCAATAAGCTTGCCCTGGGTTCTGGAGATCAAACTCAGATCATCATGCTTTCACAGCAAGCACTTTATTAACTGAGCTGTATTCCCAGCCCAGGAATTTCTTATTGTAATCGCACCTGGCAGGAATATCTTTATACTCCCTGTTCCAATTTATCTTCTGTTGCTGTCTTAAAATACTTTGAACAAAGCAATTTAGAAAAAGAAAGTGTTTGTAATTATGAGTAATTGTAATTCCAAGCCACAGTCCGTCACTGAAAGAACTCAAGGCAGGGACTTGAAAGGCATTATTTTTATTCCACTTTTCCTCTAACCCTGGATCTCACTTCATAGCCAAAAATATATATATATCAGGAACTAATGGAGAATATTGGTTTCTAGCTGTGCCTAAGATTCACAATTAACTATCTTTCCTATACAGGTCAAAAGAACCTGTCCAGAGAATGATGCTGCCCACAGCAGGCTACACCAATTAACAACCAAAAGAATCCCCCACAGACATGTCCATCAGCCAATCTGATGCACACAATTTCTCGACTAAAGCTCCCCTCTCAGGCAATTTCCAGGATTCAGCAAGATAAGCTAACTATGACACCTCAGTAATTTTAAGAATAAAGGGTTTTCTGCTAAAGAGTGTAGAAAGATGTAACCCTTAACAGCATAATAATGTGTTAACAAACACATCAATTCATCCTGATTGAGTGAAGTTATTTAATAAGACATTGAAATATTCATTCTAATTTTGTCTCCTGTGATAAAGATGTAGAGTAAAATAAGAATACAATACGTAGAAAGCAGACAAAAGAAGAGGAAAACAGAGCTTCTAGGTATAAAAATGTATTACTCGGGAAAAAAAAATCACCAGAAGAAATTTTTTTAAATATCAGACTATAGAAAAACATCAGAAATTACATCACATGGGAAACTTGGTAAAATGAATATAGCTCTGTCTCCAACACCAGGTGACTGAAGTTCTGAGGAACAGGGTGTGAGGAAATAGGGAGAAAATGCATTTCAGAAAATAATAGTGAAACTTTGTCACTTTATAAACTTACTTTGTATGAGCATGTGTGGATGCTTAGCATACATGGGAGGGTCCACACGTATGTAGATGCCCAGGTGATGGACTCTTTTCTCATTCATTGAGGCAGGGCCTCTACTTCAGGCTAGTGTAAGAACCCAAGCCTTCCTTCCCAGTGGGCCACTTGTCTTTTAAACACTGGGACTACAAAAGTTTTGGGACACCCACACAGTGTTCATCTGCATTCCTTAACTCCAAACTCTAGTCTTCATGCTGTCAAACACAGGCTTCATACACTGAGCCAGTTTACCATTTGGCATTTTTGATGAAACTTATAAACACAGAGCAATGAAGCTTAATGACCATCATACTCATTAAAACAAGCAATGAAAACACCAAGGCACATAACCATCAAATTCTCTAAGAATCTGATGGAGAGAAAAATCTTTTTTATTTTCTGGCAGAAAGACTGTATCCAAGCAGAGTTGAACAAAGATAATGACCATTCAGGAAAAGAGGTGAAATTTGTCAAGACCTACTAAACACAGATTTCAGAGCTACCAAATATGGGATTCCCTATAATAATAGAACATCCCTAAGTGTTCAGGCTTGCAGTGAAAGAGTGTGAGTTAATTGAGCCAGAACTGACAGGATGAAGGCCAGGGCAGCTGCTACTGTAGTTGCAAACCTGAGTGCTTTTTGCTCAGTAATTATTAGAGTGAGCTGACAAAAAGTCTGTAACACTAGAAAAAAAAATCACACTGCCCTCAGACACCAGGACTACTCCATGAAGAAACAGCCCAGCTCAATATATGCCAAATCAATTATGATAAATACAGCAGCAAGTTGTCATACTTCAGCTGACAAAATAATCCTCCACCTTCAAAGTGTGCAAATTCATTTTGAGCGCAACAAACTTTAATCAGAAATAAGTAACAGAAGTTTTTATGTTTCTTTGTTTGTTTGTTTTTTATGTTCAATCAATTGATCCCGAAATGAAATCATGAGGATTATTACAAAGAGACTTGAATTGAAACAAGGAGAAAAATGAAATACATAAAAAATATTAAGTTACAACAAGGAGAGCTTTATAGAATTAAAAGTGTGTTTAAGCAGGTTATAGTTAGTTGAGGTCTGCAAAGACGGCTCCGCACTCAGAATAATTGTTACTCTGACAGGTTCAGAGTGCCTTGAGGACTACAGCCCATTAACCACAGTGCCAGGTGATGTGGTACTCTCATCAGACCTCCATTGGCACCAGGTGGGTGTGCTGCATGCCCCCCCCCACACACACACAAAGACACACACACACACACCACACAGACAGACACACACACACAGGCAATCAGTTCACACACATAAAAAATTTTATAAAAGACAATAATAATTATCTAAATTGTTTCTAGCCTATGTTTCTACCTGAAGAAATTAATAAAATACAGTTAAATAGAAGCTGAAAATCAGTCCTAAAAATGTGGCTAACATCTAATTCTCTTTAGATGAGAATTTTTTACCCTTTCAAAAAATTGATGCTGTTCCCCAAGTTAGGGGTCTTACAATCACTTGTAACTCCAGATTCAGGGAATTCTTCCTGTGTGTGAGGTTGCACACACAGACACACACGCACTTGTAAGATACTTATTTTATAATCTAAAATACTAAAGCTGAGAACAAAATATTAAACTATGTTATAAAAAGACAGAAAAGATGATTAAACAAAAACATGCTCATGTGTGTATGTTAGAGGCGGTGGGAAGGGAGGTAATCTGCCACAGGCTGTCCTCATACTTCTGTACATTGGAAGGTGATGATCTGGAACTTTTTATCCTCCTGTCATTATCTCTTGAATGACAGCATTGCAGTTCTATGGCCCACATCTGATTTAGTTATTGCTCAGGACTCATGCATGCTAAACATGCACTCTTCTAATTGAGCCACATCCCCAACCACAAAGAAATGTATTCTTTAGGAACAAATTACTTTATCAATATCTACTTAATTAGATTTTTCAAACACAAAACCCTTATTATTATACTGGGATAGTTATTTTTGTGGCTTGTAGGCTTCATATTTGGGTTGGGCTATTGATTGATTTCCTCCTCTGGAAGCTTGCATAGTGTCTCTCAGCACCATGAAAATTAGTCAACATGCAAGATCCAGCTCATTTTCTCCAGGTCCTGTGATGGAAGTGAATGCTGTCTTTAGTAATAAAGAATTTTTCCTCTGTCTCTGAGTGGCAAGCAAGGACATTAGCTATAGCCTCTATTATTATGGGAGTCTCTTGGATAATCAAGTCTGATGTGATGTTTGCGTTAAATAATCTATGGCCCTTGAGAAAAGACTTGTCAGCCAAGGTAGAAAATATTCATTGAAACTACTAAATATTTTTATACAGACATATGCATTACATGTAATTTTAGGTAGATAGACAGTAACATGATATCTTTTGATTTTTACAGATACCCTTTCTGTTTTTTTTGCCTTGCTCCACCTTTCCTTTCTTGTTCTTTTTTTATTGATAACCCCACTCTCTAATTAAAAAAAATCTCTTCCTGTTTTCCTCTTAAAATAACTTGTGCCTTGCTCTGCCTCTTTACTCTCTCCATGTTCCATTGTTTTACTTTCCTGGCTTCTGCAGTTTCACCAAACTCATATCTGAAGATTTGAGGCTATGAACAAGAGATTAGAAAGAATACATGATGTTTTTCTTTATGGTCTGGGTAACTGTATTTAATTTAATTTTTTATCTTTGATCTTTTACATGCAAATTTAATGATTTAACTTTGTCTGCAGATGACTAGTATTCCATAATGTACATGTATCATATTTTCATTACCAGTTCCTCAGTTGAAGGATATTTTCTGGCTGCTGTGGCACATGTCCTAAAAAATTCCACATATACACAACATAGTTAAAATAAAAACAGATTTTAAAAAATAAAAGAAAGAATGAGAAAAAGAAAGAAATTGACATACTGAGGTAGGTAAGATAGATGAGTAGGTACAGACGATTTTTTCCTGAGATCGACAATCTAAGCTTGTTAGCTAGAACCCACATAGTGGAAGAAAAGAACTGAGTACTGTTAGTTGACCTCTGATCTCTAAATCTGCATCAGGGCAAAGTGAAAGTAGAGATATGTAAGCCAAATAAACTTCTTCTACTAAGTTGCCTTGTGACCGAGTATTTTATTATAACAATAGGAATGAAATTAGGATCTATATGTTAGCAAGTCTATTGTTGTTGGCCCTGTTCAGCTCATCTTTAGGCAGTCATGTAATAACAGTATACAGAGTAAGCAGGTTGCATTTATATATTTAAATATATATGTATATATATGTGTGTGTGTGTGTATGTAGGTATGTATGTATACACACATGTATAATTAAATTCAATTAAAAAAGAGATCATGGATTTGAAAGTGAGAAAGTAAGGGTATGTGGTAGGGTTGGAAGAATAGAAGGGGAAGGAAGAAGTGGAGTCATTATGGCACAATGTAAAAAAAAATAACAAATGATTTTTATAAACTGTCTCAATTTTCTTGGCCTATAAACATTTCATGTGGGGGCATTATCTTAATTGTAGTTGGGACAAAAGTGTTCAGTCAACTGTGGGTGATGCCATTCTTTTTTTTTTTTTTTTTTGTCTTAATGATCAAGGTTAATTTTTTTTTAATTTATATTAATCACAGGTTATTTACTTTGTATCCCAGTCATAGCTCCCTCCCTCATCCCCTCCCAATCCCACCCTCCTTCCCTCATCTTCTCCCTGCCCCTTTCTAAGTCCTCTAACAGGGGAGGACCTCCTCCCCTTCCATCTGACCCTAGCTTATCAAGTCTCCTCAGGACTGGCTGCAATGTCCTCTTCTGTGTACTAGCAAGGTTGCTCCTCGTGAGGGGAGGGTGGTGGAAGAGCTCGCCATTGAGTTAATCTCAGAAATAGTCCCTGTTTCCTTTATTAGAGAACCCATTTGGACACTGAGCTACTATGGGCTATATCCGAGCAGGGGTTCTAGATTATATGCATACATGGTCCTTGGTTGGAGAAACAGTCTCATGAAAGTCCCCTGTGCCCTGATATATTACTAACTCCCCCTTCTTTCATATGATTCCCTGCATTCTTCCCGAAGGTTTGGTTCTGAGTCTTAATATTTGCTTTGATACAAAGCTAATATTAGGTAGAATCTTTCAGAGGCCATCTGTGGTAGGCTCCTGTCCTGTTACTTGTTTTCTCCTACATCCAATGTCCATCCCATTTGTCTTTCTAAGTGAGGATTGGTCATCTTACCCCGAGTCCTCTTTATTTTTAATCTTCTTTAGGTGTATAGATTTCAGTATATTTATCCTATCTTATAGGTCTATATAAGTGAGTATATACCATGTGTGTCTTTCTGCTTTTGGGATACCTCACTCAGGATGACCATTTCTAGGTCCCACCATTTGCCTGCAAATTTCATGATTTCCTTGTTTTTAATTGCTGAGTAGTATTCCATTGTATAAAAGTACCACAATTTCTGTATCCATTCCTCAACAGAGGGACATCAGGGTTGTTTCCAGGTTCTGGCTATTACGAATAAAGCTGCTATAAACATGGCTGAACAAATGTCCTTTTTGTGTACTTGAGCATCTTTTGGATATATGCGTCGGAGTGGTATAGGTGGATCTCGAGGAAGCACTATTCCTATTTGTCTGAGAAAGCACCAGATAGATTTCCAAAGTGGATGTACAAGTTTGCATTCCCACCAGCAATGGAGGAGGGTTCCCCTTTCTCCATATCCTCTCCAGCATGTGTTGTCACTTGAGTTTTGATCTTAGCCATTCTGATGGGTGTAAGGTGAAATCTCAGGGTTGTTTTGATTTGCATCTCCCTGATGGCTAAGAACATTGAGCATTTCTTGAAGTGTTTTTCTGCCATTCTACAATCCTCTACAGAGAGTTCTCTGTTTAACTCCATGCCCCATATTTTAATTTGATTACTTGATTTGTTGCTTTTTAACTTCTCGAGTTCTTTATATATATACTGGATATTAGCCTTCTGTCAGATGCCATTCTTAGGCTGATGGCTTAGGTGCTGTAAGAAAGGGAGATGAACAATCCAGTAAGCCATATTCTTCTGTAACCTTTCCTATTTCATTCCTCAGGTTCCTACCTTGAGTTTTTGTCATGGCTTCCATACCTCATATCTGTAGATCAAATAACAGGAGCCTCCAAGTTACTTTTATTCACAATGTTTATTATAGTAACAGAAATCAAAAGAGCACAGGGAACATAGAAAGTAGAAACTTGACTTTGTGCCTCAAACCTGAAACTTTCTGCTTTTAGATCCCTGTTGTTACTAAATATCCTATCCAAAAATGTCTATCCATCTCTTGATGGAGATCTTGAATCTTCTTTTGAACCTACTCTTTTTTCTTTCCCAGAGTCTAGCAGGTACAATGGAATACTCTCCAGTACCAAAGAGGAATGATGTACTAGGACACACTGTAATTTAGGTAAGCTACTAAGCATTACAGTAGTGAAGAATAGAGATCCTATTATAGACATGCATGACAGCATTGGTTTGCAACTCTGGAAGAGGAGCAGGAATGAAGATATTTGAGCTTATTCATGGTCATTGCTGGTAGGAAAGCATAGTACAGAGACATCTGAAAGTCAGTCCCAGGGTAAGAGTGGTGTTCTAGAACTATTCTAGAACTGTATACCAAAAGCAAAATTATAGAACTGTATGTCAAAAAAAATGCTAAAAATCAATACAAAGCACCAAGTGTTTGGAGACTTCACAGAAGAAATACTACATGTCAGAAATTACACACAATAGTAGTTAGAGCAGGACACAGCTGGGATACAAAGTTAATAAACTATAACTAATATTAAAAAATAAAATTTTAATTAAATAATAGTTATAAAATTGTTTATCAAAATTAGTCATTATAATATTTTAAGTTGAAACTGCTATGATATATAACCCCGTGTTGATTTAACCATTCAGCTGACCACCCATCACACATATAAGCAACCCAAATTAGAGACAAACTGATGTCTGGTCTTCAACAGAAAATAGTACAGTCTCTTTAGGAAACACTTTCTTTTAAAACATAACATACTTTTATCATACCAACCTAACAGGTGCACTCAGGCATATGTTATTAAGAAATGAAACGATATAGGCCTCATTGCTAAGATTTGGGGTGGGGGAGGTGAGTGGAGGCTTCATAGAGTGCTGTACTGCCTTGAGTCATTCTTCAGATTTATTAACCTGCATTAGGCCGTGCTTGGTGAAGTGAAAAACTTCAGCACTGCCAGGCAAAGCAAGGATTCTGATGCAAGGAGAAGCCTTGCATTCTAGGATAGTAGGTTCAGTTATTATGTGACTTGTGCTATATGACCCAAGTAGGAGATCAGGGCATATGTGACTTGTGACTTTGGCTACTAGATACTGATAAGGACAGAAGACAAATGCTTATCATGGAAGTTTGGGACAGGACCCAATAAAGATTCTTATTTCTGGCTAGAAACCACAAAATATCCTTTATTCTGTTCAAGTATGAGGACAGACAAGCCAGAAGGGGGATCTGGCTTCTTTGTATATTTATTATATTGATACCACAGAGACAAGCACATGTGAAAGTGTGGCTGAAACTGAGGGGTACCTGAACACCGTGTACATGAGTCATGTGGACTGGACTGACACCTCCTGAATCTCACTCCAAATTTCTACATAAGACCTAGAAACAGCCTATAGACTAATGTGAATGGAACCCCATTTCCTAGATTCCCCCTTGCTAAAAGGTCTCTTCCGTCTTTCTTTCTCTTAAATTCCCACCTTTAATCCCATGGTATATCCTTTCCAAACTCACCTGATATTATGTTTAAAATAATTCTAAGAGTTTATGAAAAACAAAATCCAGAAGCCACTAGTTGTGGTGGCTATGATGGTTGTTGAATGGGCTAGCACCTTAGCTCTCCAAGCTATGCACCCTGAGACAGGAAAGACTCTGTACCTCCTATGAACACCATGTGTTCCATATCAGCAGCCCAATTATTCTGGGTTAAGGAGTGAGGCTGCTTAACATGTGACCCATGGGACCTGGTCATAACTGAAAACAAGGAAGAAAGAAGTATCAATTTTGATGCTGAGAAAAAAAAATAATTTTAACTTCTTTTCACTTATTTACTTTTGTGTATATTTTCACAGGAAAAATACTGAGAAGTCAAAATAATTAAATCTTTAGTAATTACCTGGCATGGTTAGTTTGTAATGGAAGTTGAATAAAACAGACATTTCTTAAAAAACATGCTATTCTAGAAGGCAGTGATAGGTGCAGCCTCTCTACTTTGAAGGCTCACTTTGCTCATCCTATTAAATGGTACAGTAAATATTGAGTATGCAGAAGTTTATTTTATTGTGGAGTCTAGTAGAACTGTTCTGGAAAAAGTATTCTTGAGCTGAAGTGATAACCAAACAGAATGGAGTGCCTGTTTGCAGAAAAGACTGTATCAGTCTGAGAAATAATTTTGGTGGGAAAATGGAAGGCATTTTTAGTAGGCCTCATACAATGGAGGCCTACTAAAAAAATTTGTCCATATAAGATATTATGAAATAAGACTGGGCAGAGACAAGGGGATTAGATTAAGAATAATCTCCAGGAAGTGGTAGCAGCCACTGTTGGCACTGAGAAACCAGTGGGACAGCCGTTACCTTTTAACTCATCTGTACTTTGCCACATCTACCTTGTATATGACTCAGCAGTATTGATGGCCCAGTCACTTTGCTAGACATTTTTATGCAGTGTTAGAAAGATGTCCTAGCAACCCTGAAATGAGATACTGATGGTGTATTCAAGGTCACAGAAGATTCCCAACCATTCTACTTTCCTACTCTGTACAATCACATTGTGGTTTACAGCTTTCAGGGTCCTACCAGTACAGACATCCTCCTGCCTTACATACTCTCACACTGTGTGGCAGGCTCCAATTCACAGTACGTTAATACATTTATAATTACATTTAGATTGATAACTATGATCTTGTCAAAATGATGTTTACTTTGTTGGGTGCTGTCCTTGGCCACTGTAAACTTCCAGGCCTGGAAAAGATAAGCTGCAATTATATATGATAGCTGAGAGAGAGAGAGAGAGAGAGAGAGAGAGAGAGAGAGATCACTCCAGATTTTGAAGCCAATCCTCTTGAGGCGCTCATCCTTTAGGATTCTGGAAATTTTTTTTTTTTAATTACAGTTTATTCACTTTGTAGCCCAGCTGTAGCCCCTTCCCCCATCTCCTCCCAAACTTACCCTCCCTCCCTCTTCTTCTCCTATGCCCCTCCCCCAATCCAATGATGGGGGAGGTCGATCTGATCCTAGTCTATCAGGTCTCATCAGGAGTGGCTTTATTGTCTTCCTCTGTGGACTGGTAAGGCTGCTCCCCAATCAGGGGCAGGTGATCAAAGAGCCAGCCCATGAGTTCATGTCAGAGACAGTCTCCGTTCCCAGGGCTCCTCTCTATCGAGTGCAGTGATCTGCTCATTTCACAGATACAGAACTTTTTTTAACCATCTGTTCATCCATCGGATTATCTAAAGAGCATCTGGGTGTTTTTAGTGGTATTTAATGAACAAGAATTGCATGAGACACAAGGTGAGGGAGGGAATGCTCTTTTAACTCTGGCTCAGAAACCATTCATATATTTTAAGACCTAACTTTCTCCTTTAACTTGAAGACTTCAAAACTGTCTCTCTGATTTCTAAGACAAACAGCAGCCACAGCTTCTGGACTGATAAAACACATATGTTTGTGGGCATCAAGGGATTCAAGAACAGATGAGGCAGCAAGTGAAGGCAGTCAACACAGGGGATTCAACTTCCTGGGAGAACTGTCCTGAAAATGACACATGGAAAGAAAAGTCCCTCCCCAAGGTTTACTCAGGCTTAGGATGCTGCAGGAGAGAAGCATTAGCCTCCTGCTGAGGTGAAATGCTTTGACTCTGGAAGAAGGCAGTTTAAGAATTCTGCTTGGCTCTGCCTCTCACTCAGATTATGTCAAATGGTGGTCATTTCAGTACTGAGAACAATAAGTAGGGAAGAAAGACAGGGAAATCGCAAAGACATAGGAAATAAAGGAATCTCTTACCCAATGTCTGCTTAAAATCTCTGCCCGGCTGAGTTGCAAGAATACCAGCAACAATCCACAGCAAAAGGGACTGTGGAAATCACTAACGTGGGGACTGAAATGCTTTCATTCATAGGTATTTAATGTCAAAATGAACCAAGGCCAGTAAGGTAGCCTGCTGCCAAGCCTGAGGACCTGAGTTTATACACCCCCAGCCCGCAATACTCAATGTGGTGGAAGGAGAGACAGCTCCTAGATGCTAGCCACTGACCTTTACTTGAATAATGTGTCACGAGACCCCAGTCACAGTAAACAATATATTTATTAGTAAAAGTATGGGTTTACATTCTGAAATATCTTAGTTTTGTCTCCTTTACATCCAGGAAAATATATTTTTTCAATTCATCTTTGTCTCATTCAGCACTTATGTTTGTTTTATGCCACATACTATGTTCTTTACACCTGTAATTTTGGAGCATGTGCAAGCACTAATAGCATTGTGTGATAATTTCCAAACCCAATGGCATGTTCTTTATAGCTCTTGAAGACATGAAGTCTTTATCCATTACCTAGGTTCATTTTTCATTGATTTTAATTCCTTTCATACTGCTGGTTAAATCAAAATATTGGTGTTAGTTATTCTATTTTGTCAAATCATGCCCTCAGATAAAGAGAAGGTAGCCAGATATCTATCTGCTACTTCCTGGTGTTCCTCAAGGCATTTGAATATCCACAACGCCACACAAATGCACAATCCTGAGTTAGTGTGACATGAAAGACTCCAGAAGATCCTCTTTTCATTGATTTGGTCACTGGGCAAAAGCTGTAGCAGGCAGCTAGTATGTGAACAAAGGAGCTGAGGTTCTCCAAGTGCTGCCTGTTTCTCACCTTGCTATCTTATTTCTGATAGGCATATACTCATAACAACCTCCTTGAATTTCTGTGTTATTCTCAAGTTTTATTGACTGCTGTATATGACCCTTTTGTTTTTATTTGTTTTTCTGTATGCATATGTAGGGGTCTGTATGCTGCATGCCTGTAGGATGTTTGCATGTGCTTGTCTATGCATGTGTATTAGATAAAAGGAAGAAATATTTTTTATATTTTTATTAAATATTTACTTTTTATATTAATTATAGTTTATTCATTTTGTATCCCAACTGTAGCTCCCTCCCTCATTCCTTCCCAGTCCCACCTTCCCTCCCTCATCTCCCATGCTCCTTTCCAAGTCCACTTATAATGGAGGTCCTCCTCCCCTTCCATTGGAACCTAGCTTATCAGATCTCAGCAGGACTGGCTGCATTGTCCTCCTCTGTGGCCTGGCAAGGCTGTTCCCCTCTTAGGGGAGGTGATCAAAGAGCCAGCCACTGAGTTCATGTCAGAGACAGTCTCTGTTCCCCTTACTAGGGTACATACTTAAATACTGAGCTGCCATGGCTACATCTGAGCAGGTATTCTAAGGTATATCCATGAATGGTCCTTGGTTGGAATATCAGTCTCAGAAAAGAAGGAAGACATCTTATGTTTTGTTCTATCACTCTCTGCCATAGTCTCTTGAATTAGCATCTCCCAATAAATCTAGAGCTATGTTGGCAAGCAACAATCCTCAGAAACCTTCCTATTTTTTGTGGGACTATTTGTTAATGGAAACCTGGTCCCTTGTTTTGCAGCAAGTATTACTACCCATCCAAAACTTTTCCCAACCTGTTTGTGCATTGAACCAACATATGGCCATGTAGCTCAAGATGCTCTTGAACTTACAATCCTGCTTAGCTTCTCAGTGATGTGATTCAGGCTTGTGCCAACACATGTAGAACATTATTATTATTATTACTATTATTATTATTATTATTATGCTTTTTAATTTGAAAATTATTCAATATAAGGGATCTACTAATCACCATATTTTCTAACACTATTGATTAAATAATAATTTATCAAACATCTACTGAGTAGCAAGTAACTGTTCTGGAGCAGAAGAGTCAGTTGTGAAGCCCACAGACAAAAAGCTGGGCTCACTATTCAGGTTGAAGAATGAGATATCTAACAAATAAATAAATAAATAAGAACTACCAAAATTGAAAGAAAGGACGTATGGGGATTGGGGGAAGGAATGGTAAGGGAAAGAGGGTGAAGGAGGGAGGGAGGAACCATAATGAAAGAAAACAGTGAGGAAAAAAGGAAGAAAACAAATAAAAGAAAAGAAAAAGAAAAATAGCCAGGAAAGGTGGTCAATTTAACAATATCTAATGAGGAACCACCTTGAGGATGCACCATTTAATCCCAAATGTAAAGGAAATATGTCTAGAAAATACAAGCACAGGAGAGGAAACCAAGTGAAAATTGCTGAAGTCAGGCATACGAAGGCTGGGGAGATCAAGAATGAACAGAGTTTTGTGAAAGAAAATAATGAACTGTTTTCAACAAGAGGATCAGAAAGCATTGTCACCTACTCATACCCCCGATCCTACAAGGGAAAGCTAGAGCTATGGGCTAATCACACTATCACTGAGCTACAATCCAAGAGCATTACATTATTTCTTTTAGAATGATGTTGTAATATTATTTAGAATAAAATGTGTGTGTGTGTGTGTGTGTGTGTGTGTGTGTGTGTGTGTGTATAGGTATATGCATCACAACACACATATGGAGGTGATAGGACAACTAGTCTCTGTGTGAGTTCCCACTCCACACCTCCACACCCCTGGTTTAGCCAAGCTCTTCTGGTTGACAGACCAACTAACACAAGAGTCTTTCTGGCAAGTCTTTTCTCCCAAGCAGAAGTATCAACAGAAAAAGCAATCCTGTTCAAGCTTCTGTGGACTGTGGGAATTTGAACTCATGTCCACAAGCTTGCACAGCCAGCATTTTCTTCACTGAATCATACTCTCACCCCAACAGTTCCTTTGGATTTAAGCCTACTCTATCAAAAGCGCTGGGGAGATTCAATTTTTCTTTTACTATTTTCTGCATATAACATCTACTAATACTTCACGAGTATGAAAAATGTTTTTTTGATATGAGAAATGAGATTCTACTGCTCAGTCATAATGTCATGGTTTTGACTCAGAGATGATACACAAGCTTCTCATTAAATTAAATTAAAATGTCTTTCTATGTTGGACATGCTGGCACAAGCTTTTAATCCCAGCACTTACGAGGCAGAGGGAGGCAGACTGGTTTAAGTTCAGGCCAGTCATGGTTACATTATAAAACCCTAGTCAGAATACTCCTCCTCCTCCTCCTGCAAGTGATGATGATGACAATAGTAGCGATAGTAAATGTACTATTAGATCAAATCTTAAATCAATTAAATAGATTTAATTACTTGTCATATTTTTCAAACAGGAAGAAAAATAATGATGTTTAATCAGTCTCTAATCTCTCAAATAGAAAAGGACATAGTCTTCTGCTGTGTAGTCATTGCCATTACTTAGTTTGATAGGTTTATTTATTTTCTTTGGGAGGAAGAGCATGTGAATGGCATGGTATATATGTGAAGCTCAGAGAAAAATTTGCCAAAGATGATGGGAACAAGGAATTGAACGTAGGTCTTCGGACTTGGCCACAAGGATCTTTACACACTAACGCATCTGGCTGGCTCAGAATCATACACTTCAAATGCCAAGCCCATCATTATTTTCTGTAGCTACATATTTACAAAAGCCTAATGAGGAACATAAACATCATTAGCCTGATGTTGTGTTTTTATTGTTTTTAGTCAAAGAGGAACTTGCATTGGTCACTTTTCCTTTCAGTCTGTATTTTAAAACTCATATTTTAAATACTTTTAGTTTTATAGCAATAAATATATCTAAAGCCAGGAAATTTAGGGATGAGTTAATTAAAATAAAAACCAAACAAAACTGTCTTAACAGATTAGGAAAATAGTTCCATCGCTAAAATGCCGGACATACAAGCATTAGGACTTGATTTAATGTCCCAAGCACTCTAATAAAAGGGTCGGTATCATACACATGTCTGCAGTTCCAGCATTGGGACTAGAGGTGAGAAGATGGCTGGAGTTCTCCAGCCTAGCTGAACTGTGAGGTCTAGCTTCAGCAAGAAACCCTTTTTCAGAACAACACAAGATAACAACAAAATGAGGAAAACAGGTGATCTTGACTTCTGGCTTCCCCAAATACATAAAACTTTACACATGCAGCTGTGCACGTGTGTACCGCATCACACAACCCCAACAGAGTTCCACCATTTTCTAGACCCAGAGAGTGTCCTTATTCATATATGAGCTCTATTGTACACTGCCTCCTGTCTGTGATGGAAGTAACAATTCCATTTTCAATAAGTAAGTACACTAAAGAGCCAGGGAGATGGCTCCGTGGTTAGGAGCTCTTAGTGAACAAGTATGCAAACCTCAGTTCCAATCCTCAGCACCCACAAAAGAAGCCTGTGTGGCTTTCACTAAGATTTGCTGACTACCAGCCTAGCTTCCGGTACCTTGGAAGACTCTGCCTCAAGTGAATAAGGTGGAGAGAAATAGAGCAGGGCGTACAGGTTCACCTCAGGCCTCCACACACATGTACATGGTGTACACCTATACACACATATATAGACATGACGTATGTACAAACAGAAATAAGTAAACAAATAAACTAGTTAATTAAAAAGTTCCCATATAGAGCTTAGAGAAATCCCACAAGAAAATATGAAATGTAGTTTAAACACAGTTCCTCTCTCTGAACTCAGTGACTTTTCTTACAAACATCTATTTAAACAGTTAACAAGTTAATGATAAAGTCTCTGCTTTCACAAATATACTATCCGATGGAAAATAAGCTTAATATGAAGGTCTGTGTATTTGATAATACTATGTACTTAAAGGTATTTTCAATACAACACAGAATGTATTCTTCATTCCCAGTTTGCAGACTAGCAAATGACAGTCTGGTGGATTTAATATTTTGCCAACAGCATACAATGATAAAACAGCAGAGGTGAAACTCCACTCAACCTGCTTATACCATCTCTTTTCCAGAGAACACCTGCTGGCTTCCAAATCGTCACCTCTACTTCTGCCTTTTGAATGATAAGCTCAGGAATGCATTCCCTCTGCGCTGACTCACATATTTCTAAATTTATGCCAGAAGATTTTAAGAAACAGACAGTCATGATTTTCCAAGATATATATTTAAGTCACTTATCCTACCTAATCAATATATGAGGGAGATGAGAAACAGTAAGGAGGGAAAAGGGGGAAGAGGCAAATAAAATAGTATTATGCAAAGTGAGCTCATAGGGCAGTGACAGGCGCTATGAAGAGCAGAGAAAAAAGATTAGTATGATTTTGTTTGGGATGAACCCTTAGTCTGTCTTCACTTCACAAGGGAATGGAATATTTCAGAAAATTAATGTTCCTTCAGATTCTGTCATCACCATGGAACTTACCAGAAGGTGTTATGACCTTCGCCTGCAGTGGAGGTTTTCATGATATATGCTCTGTCAATAGAAAATCAGGAGACCAAGAGAGCTAATAAATTATAGCTAAGTTATTCAGAGAGTTAATATTAGGTTCACTGTCTGATTACCTCATATATTAAATATTTCAATGCCTTCTGCATGACTGGAGCAATGTAAAGCACTCACTATTTACCAACTTCTGCCAAACGCAAATACCCTAACACCATCATTCAAAATGTGTGCAGTCCTCTTTAAGGTAACAAGCCTTTGATGATAGTAATAGAAGAATCTCACCATTGTATTCAGGAGCTGTGAGAATATTCAGAGATACTGACTACTAAAGATATGTCTTTCCAGCAATTGTAAGATTTTCCTCAGTGTCTTTCTTTGGGTTAAGTTAGGTGGCATGGAGGAGACATGTTCTTTGTTCTCTAAAAAATTGTAAGTAACTTTAGGGAGGCAGATGTTGGGGACAGAAATACACAAGGAATGTGATTTGAAGAAAAGGTGATGAAGCTAGAGGGGAAAAAAAAGCAATATTTTAAAAATATTGAGATCAGAAATTGTGGGTGGTACAATATCCAAGTCAAGATTCAGAGATGTAGGCTGTGACCATGACAAACCATGTGACTAAGAATCAGAGGGGAATTATGGGGGTCTATGCTAATTTGAAAGCCCAACTGCTGGGTGAGAAGGGGCACCATTATTCAATTTATTTTTCCAATGAGTAGAGCAAAGTAGGTGACAGAGGTTTGAAGACGGAGATCTCTGCACATAGAATAATTTCTCTACTCCCTGAGTCATTAATCTTGTAAGTTAAGTGACTCAAGTGCTCAACAACATCATGGAAATTGAACAGTGGATGTGCACTTTACTCTACAACTTCTTGCTTCACAACACTTTAGACATATCCCAAGGTTAGGTGTCTTTGTTCATTTTCTTGTTCTGGGGACAAAATCAGCTTAAGGGGGGAGTGATTTCTTCCAAGGCTCACAGTTCAAAGTGCAGTCCATCATGACTGAGAAGTCAAAGTGGCAGAAGCTGGAAGCAGCCAGTCATTTCTTCTTCACAGTCGGAGCACAGGAAGTGATGCAGGCAGACTGGTGCTCACCTCCTTTTCTCCACTTGACACAGCCAGGGAAGGGTGTCACCCGTGGTAGGTAGGTGAGTCTTCATACCTCAGTTAACACAACAGAGACATATCATACAGGCATGCTCAGAGTGTCGTCGCTCAGGTAGTTCTAGATTCCATTTAGTGGACAGTGAACACTAACCATTGAAGCAGTCCTTTCTTAGGAGCCATGTACACTTCAAAGAAGTAGTATGACCACCATGAGAGCACTGTGCTGGGTATCTCGGAGCATGAGGGACTTTTGTTTTTATTGTTGTTTTTATTTTGTTTTTGTTTGTTTTTTAACAGCTCAGCTTTGCCACCGACCGTTACTTTGTTTTGAGAGGTTCCTAACTCATTTGGGATGCTGTTTTATCCTTACAGAGACATTTTTAGATATATATGCATAGCACTTAATGATCACTTAACACAATGCAGCTTTGTAATTAACCCAGAGGGAGACCATGATATATCACTTGACTCTCATTTCCAGTTTTAAAACAACAACACAGATGCCAAGACAGTTCCAACATTTCTCCAAACTCAACATGGCTGGTGGGGGCAGGATTAAAACAAAGAACTGGTCTCTTTCAGGGGCCTTTGTTATGAGAATAAAGTGATGCTGGGGGCAGAGCCCAATTTTATGTCACTGGTTTTTAGAATCATAATTGATTAAGAGTCTATGTGTATAAAAGCCTGAAACATAGGGGAATAATGCTATGCATTTTAATTCAGGAAAAACAAAAGAAAGGACAGTATATTAAAAAATAGATGGGAGTAAAGACAAGGGCCTAGGATCACAGTACTTGGGAGGTAGACACAAAATCATCGTGAATTCTGTGTCAGCCTGTGCTATGTAGCAAGTTCAAGAGCAAGCTAGGATAATAGAGAGGCCCTTCTTGAAGCAAAATAATAAGTGGCATGAGAGCAGTATTGATGAGCTGTACATATCAAACAGTGCTTACCAAGGCCAACTGCTTTGTTGGTACGAATACAGCCAGTGTCCTGGAAGCAATGAGGATACTCTAATGAGGCACTTGTGTCTCTGTTGCTAAAATTCATTCCCTCTGGGAGAGTTTGAAAAGTACAACACACTACCATTACAAAGACAAACAGAAGTACTATTTCACAAAAGTCTACAACGGACAGCCAATGAGGTTATTAGACTTACACATAAGGGATTTTATATAAACTGATATGTCACTATTTTGCTTGAAATAATTAAATGCCATTTTCTAGGTCTGATTCCTATTTGGTGCATGAAACTTTAAGGAACTGGAACTTCTTTTTGGAATCTCCAGCTGGAAGAAGAAAAGGTGATAAACTGGAGCCAGTCAGGGCAAGCACTCCAGGCACAGGACAGATTTTAAAACTTGTTAAAGAGTTACAACTTATCAATACAGAAATTGTGGTACATTTACACAATGGGATACTACTCAACTATTAAAAACAAGGACATCATGAAGTTTGAAGGCAAATGGATGGAACTAGGAAAGATCATCCTGAGTGAGGTAACCCAGAAGCACAAAGAAACACATGATATATACTCACTTATAAGTGGATATTAAACATATAATATAGGATAAACACACTAAAATCTACAGCCATAAAAAAAGCTAAACCACAAGGAAGACCATAGGGAAGATACTTAAATCTCTTTCAGAAGGGCAAACAGGATAGATATTAAAAGTGGTTGAAGAAATGGAACAGGGTGGAAGCCTACCATAGGTGTCCTCTAAAAGACTATCCAGAAGAGATCAAAGCAGATGCAGAGATACACAGCCAGACTTTATGCAGAGCATATGGAGTCACAGGGAAAAAGAATATAGAAGGACCTGGAGGGGACAGGAGCCCCATATGAAGACCAGAAAAGCCAAAAGCTGGGCCTAGGGAGGACTGCAAAGACTGATGCATCAACCAAAGACCATACATAGCGAAGACCTAGAACCCTTGCTCAGATGTAGCTCATAAACAGCTTAGTCTCCATGTGGGTTCCCTAGTAAAGGGAGAAGAGACAGTCTGTGACATGAACTCGGTTGCCTGCTCTTTGATCACTTCCCTCTGGCAGGGCAACTTTGCCAGCCCACAGAGGAAGAGGATCCAGATAGTCCTGATGAAACTTGTAGGCTAAAGTCAGATTACAGGGGAGAAGGACTCTCCCTTTTCAGTGTATTAGGGGACTGGGATAGGAGGAAAACAGGGAGGAGGGTCAGACCTAGAAGAGATGAGGGAAGGGGCTACAATCAGAATACAAAGTGAATAAATTGTAAAAAGTAATAAAATAATAATAAAAACGGATACCAAATAAAAATAGAAACAATAATAATACCACTGATACAGAAAAAGTTACTCTAATCACTCTAATTATGTAACTCTTTGGGATCTTTAATTTTGTCAATTTTCTTGGATTAAGAAGTTCTAGGGTCTGTAATCGGAACAGTGACTGTCTCTGACACGAAATGATTGGTCTGCTCTTTAATTACCTCCCCCTGAGGGGGAAGCAGCATTACCAGCCCACAGATGAAGACAATGCAGCCACTCCCTATGAGACCTAATTGACTAGGATCAGAAGGAAGGAAAAGAAGTCCTCCCCTATCAGAGGGTTTGGGAGGGGCATGCATGCAGAGGGTGGAGGAAGGGAGGGATTGGGACAGGAGGAGGGAGGGAACTACAGGGGGATACAAAGTGAATAAAGTGCAGTTAATAAAGAATTAAAAAATAAAAGATTGCACTTACAAAAAAAAAAAGAAGAAGAAGAAGCTCTAGGGTCATTAGTAAAGCATGTCTGGGTATATCTCATGGTATCCTTAGAACATTCACTGAGGATGAAACATTTGTCCTAGATATGTCAAAATGTAGTCAGCCTAATGAATTAAGATTGAAGAGCATTTTGATTCAGGTATGTTGTATTCTTTCTCTCTTTCCTTGTGTGTGTTTGTCTTTATATCTCTATGTGAAGTATATTCATGTTCTTGCACATGTGTTTGGGACTGTGCTTGGCAGAGTCAAGACATTATTGCTGGGTTTCTTCATTTAGCACTCCATCTTAATTTAAAGACAAAGTATCTCAATGAACCTGGGAGTCACTGTTTTTGGTAGATTAGCTGACCAGTAAATCCCCAAAATCTGCTGTGACTATCCCATCAGCCCTGGGATCATGTGACAGGCACCATACCTGTCTGCTTTCAAGTGGATGCTAAGGATCTGAACTCAGGTTCTCAGGCTTTCAAAACAAAGCCTTTACCAAATGAACCATGCCCAAAGGCAACACACTTTTCTGAGTTCTGTATTCTCACTGTTATTTTACCCCTTTTTCATGTTTTACCATCATGATTGTTACTGTAATTTGATACAAAAGACTTTAAATCTTAGAAAAAGATTTTATTTGTGTGTGTGTGCATATTTGTGTGAGTACATGAGCATATGGGTTTGTGTGTGGTTGCCCATGGAGGCCAGGAGAGAGATCAGTAGAAGCTTTGGAGTTAGAGTTATAAGCATCTGTGATGTAGATACTTGATGCGAGTGTGAGATCTGAACTCAGGTCCTCATGACTGAGCAGCAAGTGCTCTTAGCCACTGAGTCATTTCCCCATGCCCTCAAAAAAAAAAAAAAAAAAAAAAAGAAAAAGAAAAAGAAAAAGAAAACCTTTCAAAAATAAAATCTTGAAGCAGATTTTTCATGCAACAAATAGGAATCAGACCTAGAACATGGCATTTAATTATTTCAAGCAAAATAGTGCCATATCAGTTTATATAAAATCCCTTATGTGTAAAAGCTTTGTAGTGAAATAAGAGACGATAAAGCACTTACGGTGATATTAGGACACTTGCTTTGCTCCTAGTTGCTGAGTCAGAAAGGATTCACTGTTTTACCTTCTCTTTGCCATATTTCAATGCATAAATATCCTGATATAAATAAGTGAGTGTAGGCTTAAAGTATATTTTCATGTGTACTTTTTGAAAACTTGTTGAATACAGACACAGAAATCTGTAGGTTTTGTTGTCATTGGGATTTAGGATCCTGTTGTATTTCATATCATGTTGCTTTTTTTTTCAAGAAAAATGGACGTTACAATAATGAGTCTGTAGTGATGGTTTCCCTAGATTTCTGTAGGCGAATTAAACATGACTCCCATAGTCACCTGGGCATAGTCAACAAGATTGTCCGTCTGTCATTAATGCTTATGTTCTGTTTGTAATTCCATCAGCTTAGAGGATTAAAATCTCCATGTAGCCATGTGTCCCCCTTTTTATTTTTTACTGATAAAAGCTCCCTTCTCTGTATCCTAATAAGGTACAATAAAGAAAGGCATAATGTTTCTGGAAAGCCCATTGTAAAATATTTCACTCTTTCTAACAGCCATGAGTTTGCCTTATATTTTGAATTATGAATTAATCCCTTGTCACTTATTAAAGAAGGAAAGGATGTTAGCTGGCCTTTGTGTAGATAAGGCCACCTTATAGCTACAATGCAAACTGAGAAGCCAGCAAGTGTGGCAGCACAGATAGGTGGTTCTCAACCTGCGGGTCACAACCGCTTTGGGAGCAATCAAAGATCATTGAAGAACACAGATATTTATATTTAAATTTATAACAGTGGCAAAATTAGAGTTATGAAGTAGCTAGAAAAATAAAATAGTTTCAAGTCACCACATGAAGAACTGTATTTAAAAAGTTGTAGCATTAGAAAGGTTTGAGAACGACTCTTTGAGATGATTGTTGGCTGAAAACTATCAGTTGGGCTCGGAAGACAGTTCATTTGGAAAAGTATAACACTTTCAAGAATGTAGATGTGAAATCAATCCCTAGAACCTGTGTAAAAAAGGATAGGTGTGGTAGTGCCTGCTTGCAATCACTGATTGAGTGAAGGGGGAGAAAAAGCATCAAGAAGCTTGATGCTCCCTGTCCAACTAACCTAATCTAATAGGCAAGCAGCCTCATTTCAAAGAGTAAGGTAGCTACCGCCTAAGGAAAAATGTTATACTCATATCTCTCCATACATTTGCAGCTGACCCCTTATATATATGAACATACTAACAAATAAAATCATAAGTAAACCATGTTCTCCTGTAGCCAATCTGGCCTGAATTCTCTATGTGTTGAGGATGACCATGAAATCCTGAACTCCAATTCCCGTCTCTACTTCCAGAGTGGTGGAATTACATAAACAAACCATTACGCTGTTTTTTTTTATTTAACTTTTATTAATTGCACTTTATTCATTTTGTATCCCTCCATAAGCCCCTCCCTCCTCCCCTCCCGATCCCACCCTCCCCCCTCCTTTCTGCATGCATGCCCCTCCCCATGTCCACTGATTGGGGAGATCCTTCTCTCCTTCTTTCTGATCTTAGTCTATCAGTTCTCATCAGAAGTGGCTGCATTGTCAGGGTTCTAGGTTATCTCCATTACGCTGTTTTTATGTCATGCTGGGGATAGAACCTAGGGTTGCATGTATGCTAAGCAACCATTCTCCCAATTGAGCTGCATTCTTCTCTACATATTTTTTTTAATTAAAATTTCATTTAAGCTGCCTTCTGTGAAGAAGAAGAAGAAAAAACTTCCATTCAAGCTTTGTGTCCTTCAGTAGGTATGTTTGTAAATGCCACCACATCTAATTGACTCTTGAGACATGAGAGTTTAGTTCTGTGAAGAAGAAAGCCTAAATACTCTTTTGCATAACCAAGCTAGCCAACCCCCTGCCTGACAGCAGAGATTGCTAGGCAACTCCATAGTGCATTGAACAATTTTGTTACCAGGTAGAGCACAATTTTCTTTCTTACTTATTGCCATAGAGGAATGAACATTTACTTCCAATCTGCCATAACTTCCAGCTGGCTCTAGGAGCTAAATTCACATGGAACAGACTACCAGATACAAAACCTGTGTTGAAGGTGATATGTAAGGTAGAAAACAAAGGGAAGACTTAAGAAGTGGCAAGACCAAACTGCCTTTTCACAGGTTAAACAAAGAAGCACCTATGGAAAAGTGTCTTAACTATATGCAGCAACTAGGAAGGTTTCAGCCTTTTCTTAATTTCAGTGCATCAAAGAGGACCTTGGAACTTTTTATGAACATTCTCACCATGACCCCAAAGTTAGTCATCCTGTTTCCCTACCTCTAAAACAGAATATACATCTTGCCTTGGTACACAGTCATGCAGAGAAAGCATAGTGGCAGGACTGATCACAGTGGGTCTACAGCCCACAGAAAGCAGAGATGAATGGGAGTGCACTTTTTTTTTAAGTGGTCTTGAATCTATGCCTATAAAATGATGTCATCAACATTTACATTGGATATTTCAACCTCATTTAGCTCAACCCTGAGACATCTTTACAGACATTCCCAGAGGCTGGTCTCACTGGTGATTACAGAACCAGCCAGGGATACAATTGCTACTCAGCATTATAGACACCAATGCTGCACTGCCTGAACCAAAAAGATTCAGAGATCGTTATATCAGGACAGTTTGAACCTCATCAAACCTTTAATCTTCTGATGGAAGCATCAGGAGAGTCTTAGTTAAGGGAAGTAGGTTACTAGGTGTAAGATGGTGAAAAGGTATTTACCTACTACCTACTGCTTTTCTCTCCTTCATTGCTTCTTGGCTATCATGAGCTGTGCAGGCTCCCCAGTCATAAAGTTACCATCACTATGCTATGCCTCATTAGAGATTCATGGTAATGACGGAACAAGCCAACTAGAGGTAAGTAATGGTAACTAACACATTGAATCTTCTAAAATCACTATAGGCTTGTATTGTGCATTGTTCAATGGCACAATACAAGCCTATAGTATGATAGGATCTTTAGAAGTATAACAAGGTACAAAGCAAAGCAAGACACTGAATACCTCTAGAGCTATCAATGAGAACAGGAACTTTTAGTTGTTTCCCAACCTTGCATGCTGGAGGGAAGAGTAAGGTTTATAATCCCAGAAAGCAAGAGAAATGTAAAGCCTAGAAGGAAGAGAAAAACCGCAGTAATAGGAAGCTTCTGGAAAGCCTAGGGTTAGATAATCAGACCTGTCAACTTGTCCTCTAATTGAATTGTGCTGGAAGTTCCAGAGATGCAAGTATAACAGTTATTGCTCATGCTGATGTGGAGACTTCCAGTGAAGCAGCTGCCAATGAGTCATCCATACTCCTGTATGCAACCTAGAGTTCTGTAAGTCACCCCAACAAGTCTACTGATTCACTAAGCTGGATCTGAGTGGGATAGTTTCTTTAATTTGTTAGCACTTATCCATCCAGGCTAAATAGACGTCTGTTTTCCCAGGAAAAAGTTACACAGCAAGTCACTTTGAAAAAGACTGTATTTCTATGAGCCATTTAAATCACTTATTTGGCTGAACATTGGTGTCTTAATTTTGATCTATGTTGCCAAAAATAATGTGACCCTGCTCTGATTCTAAGGCTTCTAGCTTTCAAATGATTCTTGTATTTGTTCAACTGTCCCAGCATGTTCATTAATTTTGGTGTGAGGTAAATGTCAGGTTAAAACTAAAGGTGACTTAAATGTCATGGCTCTTTGAGAGTGATAAGGAGTGCACATGAATTAACAAGCTTAATAGACATTCATTCCACAAGCAGACAAGCCACAGCAGCCACTTTCTTATTCACAGGCTGGAATTCCAATCCTTCCTCAGGCCAACAGGTCACAACACAAAAATAAAAGACAATAGGTTATTAGTTACAAAATGAGTTGAAGATTTTATTATTTTAAATGTTAATAATACACATCAAAGCACTTGGACCACCTCCCCAAATATTATAATCCTAGCACAATGCAATGTCATAGAGCACAGAAATAAGACTAAGAAATTTGTGACTTATCTCCCTTCTTTTATGCTGAATTTGTCCTTCTCAGAAAATTTAATTTAAATCCTGAAACAGAACCTTGACTTTGTTCCTTCTCTCAAAAATAAGTACAGCAACAAAAACAAAACAATGAAAATTTGGTAGTGAAATAAAGTGGGCTAAATAAGATGAAAGGTAAGACCTGTCTCAAAGTTTAGCCTTACTTTTCATCAGGATATTGGCATAGAAGTCACATTCTGTTTTCATTATAGGACCTAAAGGGAACTAACTGTGTCTATATCAACATTGAGCACAGTTTTCTTATTTTTATAAACTGTAGCTACTATGACTAGAGAGATGGGTAAACATCTGTGATGGTTTGAATAAAAATGTCCCCTCTACCCTCATATATTTGAATGCTTAGTCACCAAGAAGCAGAACTGTTTGATAGGGTTAGAAGGGTCAGGAGGTGTGGTCTTGTCGAGGAATGTGTGTCACAGTAGCCTGCTTTGAGGTTTCAAATGCCCATGACACACTCAGTCTAACTATCTCTGTCCAAGAATTAGGATGTAGCTGTTAGCTACTGACCAAGCCCCATGCGTTGATGCATGCTGATAATGTACCAAACTTCTAAAAGCATAATCAAGTCCCTAATTCTTAAATAAATTCTTTATTTTATCAGCATGGTCTTGGTCATGGTGTCCCTTCACAACAATTGAACTGTGACTGAGACAGAAGTTGGTACCAAAGATTGGAGTATTGCTGTGACAGGTCTGACCAGGCTCTCTGACCATGCAAAACTTTGCGACCCTGAAATAGAAAGGCTATTGCACACTTTAAGTGGGGCTTAATGGGTCATTCTAGTAGTAACATAGAAGACAGTACTGAGGGCAATTTGAACTGTGGGCATCCAGCTTAAGAAATTTCAGAGGGAAAAGAATATTAGTAAGTGATCTAGAGATTATTTCTATGATATTTTGACAAAAAGTGTAGCTATTTTCTGCCCTTATCCTAAAATCTGCCTGAGGCTAATTTGAAGGGTGTTGAAGTAATGGTACTGACAGAGGAAATATTAAGACAGCCTAGCTTTGAGGTGTCACGTGGTCATTAGTAGTAACTCTTACACAAATCTACAATAAAAGGAATCTGGACAAAAATAAATACAAAATGTATAGTTTGAGGAGGAATATACCGAAAATGAGAAGAAGAAAATGTAATAGTGCTAAGTCCTGCCTGTTCTCAAGGAGAGAAAACTGTAAAGAAAAGTCTGATGCTAGGTGGAATGAAGTGAGTGGTGAGTTCAGGAAAAGACCCAACCTGTCTAAGCTTCCAGCTTGTAAAAAGAAATTAAAGAAAAGTTTAATGAGCGAAAGAATCCATCAACAACAGAAAGCTGGTGTAAATGTTCTTTAAAGAGATGGCCAATTTTCAGCCCCATCAGGCACCAGAACTTGGAAGCTTTGGCCATATGGCTCTGGATTTAGAGTAAAGAATACAATAAAAGTGTTATGTAATTTTCTACATGGGATAAGGAAAGATCCTGAGACCAATAGAGTGGCAGAGGTATCATTGCATGGCCATCCATGCATGAAGCTATGAAGACCTTTGCATGAAGCCTGGATTACGTTGGAGACCTGAGATACCAGTGTCATGGAATACAAAGAAAGCTGCATACCAGGTGTGGAATCAGACCAAGAAATGAAAAAAAAAAAAAGTCACAGTCAACAAAGCTAGATTGGAATTGGAGTTCAAAACAGTGCTTTGACAGCAGAAATGGAGATGTAGAGGTTAGAATTTGTCCTGCTAGTTTTCATTTTAATTTTGGCCCCAAATTTTCTCACAGTGATTCCTCTCCTCCCTTTTGGGATGCTGATGTAGATAATGTGCCATTGTATGCTGGAAACATGTGATCTGCTTTTCTATTTTTATTTTATGAGGAATTGTATTTAAGACATTGCTATAAGTCTCAAGACAATTTGAACTTTAGGCTTTTAAACAGTGCTGAGACTGTGATAGACGGTGGGGACTTTTTAATTTGGACTGAATGAAGTTTGCATTATGATATGGCTACAAGCCTAAAGAGAGTGAGAAGTGGCGGTTTACATGAGCTTCCATAGGCTCATATATTTGAATGTATAGTCACCTGCAAGTGGAATTCTTTGATAGGATTAGAAGGATCAGGAGGTGTTGCCTTTTTATAGTAGGCATCACATTACTGGAGGAATTTATGTTATTTTAGGCAGTTTTTGAGGCTTCAAAAGCCCATGCCCGGTTCTCCCCACCCAGCCACCACTCCTACCCCTCTCCCGTCAGTAGATAGCTCTTGGCTACTGCTTCAGGGTTATATTCCCTGCTCTGATGAAAAGGGAGTACGCTTCTGAAATGGTAAGCAAGCGCTTAAGGAAATGCTTTCTTGTGGAAGAGTTGCCTTTGTCACGGTGGTACCTCACAACAGTATAACATGGACTAAAAGACGTCTTACAGAAGGCCTGATCACAAAGGGGTTCTGAGCATGACATCAAGCACTTCCAGGAGACTTGACACCTCCTTCTTATTTCTGAATACGCCGAATATTACACAAGCACATACCTACACACATATATATGTATTCAAAAAGGTTTTAATAATATTAAAAATAAAATACAGCTTGTAGTTCCCTACATATGCTTACTAAATGTGTCTACACATCTATCTCATAATTTATAGACTGTGGACACAGGGACCAAGCTCTTAAAGAAAGGTAACACTTCTTCACTCTGGAGACAACAGCCATCAACTGTAAATAGCTCTTTGGATGTGGGTAGATACTCATGAATTCCTTTCTATTCTCTGCTAGAATATTAACTGCCTTGTTCTTGTCCAAGGCCTTTGAATGTATATTATTTCCCATTCTATTGAGGTGAAAAAAAAAAAACACTGTGACAAAAGCAACTTACGGAAATAAAAGTTTATTTTCACTTATGGCTCTTTATTCATAATAGCCAGAATCCAGAAACAACTTATATGTCCCTCAGCCAAAAAAATATGTATACAGAAATTGTGGTACCTTTATACAATGGAATACTACTCACCTATTAAGAACAAGAAAATCATAAAGTTTGCAGGCAAATAGACAGAACTGAAAAGATCATCTTGAGTGAGGTAAGCCAGAACCAGAAATACACACATGGTATATGCTCCTTTTTAAGAAGATATTAGCCATATAATAGAGGATAACCCTCCTAAAATCCACAGACCTAAAGAAGCTAAATAACAAGAAGAACCCCAGGGAAGATGCTCCGTTCTCATTCATAAGGGGAAATAGAATAGACACTGAAATCAGATGAAGAGAGGGAATAGAATGGGCACATACCAAGGATGTCTTCTGAAAGACCCCACCCAGCAAGGGATCGAAGCAGTTGCTAAGACTCACAGCCAAACTTTAGGCAAAGTGCAGAGAGTTGTAGGAAAGAGTGAGGGAATGGAAGGACCCAGAGGGGAAAGGAGATCCATAAAAAGGGCAACAAAGCCAGAAAATCTGGGCCCAGTGGAGCTTATAGAGACTTGATGTACCAAGCAAGGACCATGCTTGGAGTGGACCTAGATGCCCTTCTCAGGTATAATTGATAGGTAGCTCAGTCTCCATTTGGGTTTCCTAGGAAGAGGATCAGGGACTGTCTCTGACATGGTCTTTGTTCACCCTTTGATGACTTCCCCTTCATGAAGGGGGTTCTTGTCAGACCACAGAGGAAGAAGATGCAGGCAGTCCTAAGGAGACATGCTTGCTGGGATGAGATGGTAGAGGAGAAGAGCTCCCCTTTTCTGAGAAACACGTGAGGAAGATAAAGGAGAGAGGGACAGAGAGTGGGAGGAGATGAGGGAGGGGCTATAATCATGATGTAAAGTGCATACATCAGAAAAAAATAAATTTAAATTTTAAAAGAGAAAGAAGAATTCATCATGTCATAGAAACATGATAGCAGAATACTTGCAAAAGCTGAGAGATTACATCTCTTAACAGAAACATAAAGTTCAAAGCAAACTGAAGTTGGGATAAGGTTTAAACTCTCATAACTATTCTAAGTGATATATTTACTTCAACAGGGCTGCAATTCCTAATAATACACTCGCAAGTAACCATGCACTGGAGTCCAGGTGGTCAAGTGCCTGAGCCCATGGGAGACATTTCTCATTCAAACCACCACATTCTGAAACCTAACCACTTGAGGCTCATGGCCATATCATAAAGAAAAATGCATTTAATCACATCTGAAAAGTTCCCCAATATTTTCGCCCCAATACCACTAAATCTCCAAAGTTTAAAGTTTCTCACAGACTCAAGGCAATCTCTCAATCATTACTCTCTCCAAAATAAAAAAAAGCAAATTACGTATTTTTACACAAATTACATAATACTATAGAATGCCATGCAATATACATTACTATTTTACAGTGGAAGAATAAAGGCGTAGTGATGGAATACTGTACTGAACAAACAAACAAACAAAACAAAACAAAAAGACCAAAATCCAAAAGGGAAACACCAAATCTTGGATCTTCAGTTCCCATGTTTGAGATTTTAATTTCAAAGGGTTTAGTTGCCTCCAGCCCTCCAGCTTTCTTGGGCTGGTTCCATTCTCTGTGTGCAACCAACCTTGTCAGATGTCTCATGGCTTTGGCATCTTTACTAGCTTGTGTTTGCATTTCAAGTATCTTCATGGATTCATGCAATGGACTTTCAGTGTTTGCTACACTTTTAGGGCCTTCACACAGTGATTGCCAAGCCACATGCTGTTTTTCCTTGTGGCTCTCTGAAACTACAGAATAATTCATGTGATCCCTTCACTTTTTCCTCTTTAACACCAGAGATCCTCTGACCATAGCAACCAGGCCAGGAACAAACTATTTCCTAAGGAGCGTGTGGTCCTAGGAGAAAATGCTATGTTGGAAAATTTATTGGTAAATAACACACACACACACACACACACACACACACACACACACACTTTATAATGTAGCTGAAAAATAGCAGGATAGGGATAGCACAATCTAAACTTGCTACTCTTTGATTTATCACATATTAAAAGAGTTGGGTAATTGTAAAAAAGACTGAAATTTGACTCTTTCACTTTAGAAAGTAATTTCACTCCACAACTTCATGTTTTTGACGCACATGGGCCAACCAAGAGGATGAAAATAAAAGTATGTTGTAAGACAATGAAAAACTTCTCCATCCTAATCCTTTTTAAATCTATACCCCAACACACTTGTCATTTTCTTGTACCTACAAATATGGTACAAGTAGCTAGCCTTGCCTGAGCTACCCTTTCAGCTAGCCTCAGCTGAAACATTAAAACCCTGTAAAAGATGGTATCAGGATGATCTAGGAAAGGGGGAAGGGAGCAATAAAGCAGATGAGAGAGCTTTCCATTCTTCTTTACCAAATTTATAAGCCAATGAATATGGAAACAAAGAGGACAGCCTACACCGACAGTGAGAAACTTCCTTCTCCAACCCTTCCTTTCTATGACAGTGATGAGTCATTGGGTCTTTTCCAAGTGTCTCTCACTTTAGGAATATTAGTATAAATCACCATCCTGGTTCTTTGTTGAGAAAGGTCATAGTGGAATCTCCATCAAAGATCGAGTTTGTACTGTGCTTTCTCCTAATAGAGATGACAGTTTATGGGGATTTTATTCATGCTACTAACTGTCAGAGAGGGGCTGCCTCACTGGGAAGGAGTCCTCAGAGTCTTAAAATGTCATGCTCACATTTGAGTCCTCCTTTGTTATTTTTCAGTCAAGCACACTTCCCTTGAGTACCAGGGTTTCCTACATCCCTTAATAACTCTGTGGCTGTGAAGGTGGTTGCTTCATAGATCACCAAATTCATTCCATGGTACAGAAAATAAGTGAACATCCAGAAATGACAGAATACCAAGATGCAGTAAAAGCAATGAGAACAGCTTCACTGAAGCAAACAAACAGCATCTCCTTTGGGGATGGCTGGGGGTATAGAGATGGAATCTGCCAAACCTTCTGAGTTGGGTATTTTATAAAGGCCCCTTTTTGGGGTTGGTCTGATGCTTGTGTTTTGTTGATAATTACTGGCCCTCGAGATCTGGTTACTGCTCTATCCTTTTATAAACCTGCCTAAGACATTATTTATGATTGGTTGATTAAAAGGCCTAAAACCTGGGCAGGGAAGAATGGGGTAGATGTGGCTAAGGTTCCTGGGCTTTGGGTTTAGGACAAATGGGAAGAAAGGAGAAAGGATGCCATGATGGGTTAGCATGGAGTAGGAACCACATGTACCTGGAGGAAGGACTCCAGTAATGGCGTGGAAAGGCCCAAATGAAGAATACAAGCAATTATTTATAAGATTATGGACGGAAGGTATCTGAGATAAGAATGGTTAAGGTAGATGATTTTGGATGGGGACTGGGAGGTAGATGGTGATGTTATTGAGACCACATAGACGAAATATCTGTCCAGCATAAGGTACATAAGTCCTTTATAAAATCTAAAGGGTGCCTGTTTCTAATTAATTGTGATAGCGGGTTAAGTTATACCACCATGATAATCATATGGCAGATAATAAACGATATATAGCCCAACACTGACTTTATTTTCAACAACATCCCAAAGTGCTTCTCCTCTGTTGGTCCTATCATAATACCTGCCACAATATCTTCCTGCCATCTCTCTTTGCAATGTCTTCTGGGAACAAAAAGCCACCATTTTGTGGAGACTGCATTAGTTTTTCTGTCTCCCTATGTTCCTCTAACTCTCCCTCACATAAGAAGGAGGTATTGATATAGATAGAGCCATACAGAAGAGTAGTGATAAGATGTTCCAGTTGTGCCTGAGCACTCCACACTCTCTGGTTCTATCAAATCCCACATTCTTTAGGTAACAACAATTAAGTCATCCATTGCTTCAACTAAGGTTTTATTTTGAAACTGTGATCTTAAAAAGCAATGTTTATGCTTAGGACATTTTAATTTCTGAAATATTCTCTGCTATGAGCCTTAGAAAGCTGTCATTTCTCCTACCTGATAATTAAATCTAAACAGTACTTTGTGTTCTGGTGAAGCCACCATTCACAATTTTCCTTTTAATTTTTGAACATGATTTTTTTTAATTTAAAATAACTTTTCATACAATATATTTAATTACAATCTCTCTTCCCCCAACCCCTCCCAGGTACTCACCTCCCATCCAAATCAACATCTTCTTTTTTTCTCTCTCTAGTAAACAAATAGGCAATTAAAGGAAAACAAATAAATCAGAAAAACAGCATAATACACACACATTGAAACATTCTGAAACAAAGAAACTTCTCTAAAATCAGAAATGAAGCAGAAGTTTACATTTCAACAAATCAAGAAAATGATGATTTTTTTCATCTTTGGGTGTCCTTTCTCTGTCTTTGTCTTTGTTTCTGTCTCTGTCTCTTTCTCTGTGTGTGTGTTTGTATGTGTATATGTAATTTTACATTTATGAATCTGTATGTGTAGATACATGCATAGAGTGTTTCTGTATATGTGTTTTTGATTTGTGTATTTGTGGTTATTTTTTGTGTGCATGTATTTATGTCTTTGTGTGTGTGTGTGAGTGGGATACTGTATATGTATGTTTGTAACTGTATATATGTATATCTCTGGTTTTTGTGTTTGGTTTCTTTTGTGTGTATTTAAGTGTATTTCTTTCTGTGTTAATGTGTGTGGGCATTTACTTTCTTTGGTGTATGTATAAGTGTGTTTGTGTCTGAGTTATTCTGTGTGTGTGTGTGTGTGTGTGTGTGTGTGTGTGTGTGTTTTCTTCTAAGTTGTGTGTCTGCTTTTTTCTTTTCTGGAACCTCTGTTAGTCACTTGGTTTCCCAAAGTTGAACCTGGCTGCTGCTCATCTACCACGTTCTGATTTTCTTCTCTTTTCTTCTCCACCTTTCTTCCCACATCTGTTTCTTTTCTCTTGAGAAAAGAGTCTCAGTATGTAGTTCAAGTGGGCCTTGGATTCATAATCTTGAATCTCTACCATCTAAGTTCTAACAGTATAGGTCAGCATTTTGTTTGATTTTTTTCTTTTAGAAATAATCAAATTTACTTGAGTTCTTTCAGGGTTTCATAGTTTAATACAGCTTAATATAACAAAATCTTTCTGAATGCAGAAATAATAAGGAGGAGGAAACTTTCATGTTATATTTTTGTGCATTATGTTTTGTTTAATGCTGCAGCTTTTTATCAGCTATAAATCATCATCATTATACTTCAGTTTCTTGCTGTTTGTGTTAATGAGACATTACAAGTTGTCTGTAATCTGTCATTGAAGTTACTGGCTTGCTGCTATGATTCATTTTATTGGAATGAACTGTATTCTTTATACTAAGTATTTCCTAAACAAGAGGCTGAGTCACTGATCTATTATTTCCCAAGGGCAGTCAGGTGTAGATCACGTTGCCTTGAAGTTGGTCAGCATCCACCCTAGTGTGTAGCACCTACTCCCTAGTTCATTCCCTCTCTCTTTTTCTCTCTCTGTTTCTCTGTCTCTCTCTCTCTCTGTCTGTCTCTCTCTGTCTCTCTCTCTCTCACACACACACACTATATATACATACACAAACTAGGAGTAAATATCTGTCACTAACACAGGCACAAACTGCAGTTTTGGGGAGAAAGGTATAATGATCTTCAATATTTTCACCTTTTAACAAAAGTTAAGCTCATAACATCATTTCCTGTTATTCCCATGCTTGTTAAGACTAAAATCTCTACTGAAAATGCGTTTGGAATTTTACTCACCTCTAGGCTTGCAAGAAGGCTCATTTCTTGGTGGCAAGAAAGGACGCAGAGAAGAATCTCATTTTCAGAAGCTTCAGGCAGTTATCTGAGGACAGGGAAGTAGAAAGTAAACTTAGGTTTTGTGTTCTTTATTTTTTTTCATTCAAAACAAATTCTTGAAATTGTCTTCATTTGTTACCGTGGTTCCATCAGATCTCTGCTGGTTCACATGTGAATTCTACTGGACCGACTGCTGTAAGGCTGTAAGTGTTGTAAACTTAGCCATAAGGGTAGCTATATATTGTTTTAGGTGCAAATCTGAGTTCAGGGGTCACCCGTTGGTGTTTCCACCCACAGGCATTTTCATGTTTTTGCCTGTGAATGAGGTAGAAAGGGATAGAAATATAATAGAAGCAGCTCTTTAAGAAAGTGAAAACCATCCTGAGATGGGGAATAGTGAGTAAGTTAAGAGAAAAGCTCAAAAAGGGCTTTTTACCTTTCTTAGGTTGTTTGCATAGTACCCACCTCACCTTCTTGACTGTACACTGTGGGCTCTATTCATGCACGTTCAGTTGGTTGTTAACCAGCTCCAAATTTTTCTCTGCCAACTGGCTTCTTTTTTGGTTAATCAGTTAACCTTGATGTAGATTTCTCCAGGCTTTATTCATTTGCCACACAATTAAAAAGTAATTCGCACAATGGGACGACAAAAAATATTTCTTTCATTATTGGAAGAAGTTACAGAAAGTTGTCTGTCCTCTCACAGATTATGAATTTTGGGTTCAAAGGAGACACTTATCTTGGGTCCCTCAGTATTTTATAGATCCACAGAGACCCATCTAGTATGAGTTTTCCCTTTGAAAGAAATGGTCTCTGTGCCATCTTCTGAAGTGAGCTTTAAGCAGGTGGGTGGAGAGGTATATCCTACTTTAAGGGAGGATAGTTTTGATTACCATTAATATTAAAAGACGGGCTCTACCCAAAATGGGCCATCCAACAATTTCATATCCTTTTTGGTGGATTAGAACACATAAACCTTATTTCCTAAAACATCTGCCAAGCTCCCTGAGGATTCCCTCAAACCTTAAAGACAACTTGATCAATGTGTACTTTCATATAAAAAGTGTTTCTCTTCCTATGTGTGTGCATGTAGTGGCTGTCTTCTTTGTGTTAAGCATTGCTATGAAACGACCGTGCCAGGTGACATCTGAAGATGGATGTGTTTTCACAATGGCTTTAAGTCTTGTGCCTTCAAGATCATTCAGAGAATTGTTTTTAAAAAGGCATGCAATACAGAGGTAATTTTTCTCTTGCCATGCTTAATAATATTTAACAGCATACAATCACATTTGTTCTGACTTTCTTATCAGCAGGCAAAGGATGGGGAATACTAAGTAGTTATAAGACCCCTACCATGACCATTGAAGCACATCTGTGTTTTTTTTTTTTCTTGTAAATGAAACTTTAATTAGTTTTAACACTGTTTATAACTGCACAAAAAGCTCTTCAGTATAAGAGGAATGAAACTTAAATAACAGCCCCTGGCTTTCTTTTGCCTTTCTATTATGCAATAGAGGTAAACAATAGTGTGTGTTGATATTAAGTGTAGATAGGCTGATCCACAAATGTAAAGAATTTAACTTTTTTATCTCAGACTGGTGAAAACCAAGGAATGCATGTAGAAAAGATATTATATAGTATTTCTAGGTGTTTGTGTGTGTGTGTACACCAAAGGTTGACATCACATTTCTTCCTCAAGTATTTTCTACATTAAAGTATCTCATGTTAAACCTAGAGCTAACTGATTTTGCAAGACTAGCTGTAAAGAGAACGCCAGGGAGTCTGTTAGCCCTGCTTCCCGGTGTTGGGATTGTACATGCGTGCTACAATGATTTGCTTTCTGTGTGGATGCTGGGCAGCTGAGACAAGTCCTCATGCCTGTATGGTAAATTTCCTTCAAAGTGGGTCAATGTTTCTAACCTCTGTACACATTTATTTTAATACAAATGAAATCTAGTGTCCCTTATTTACTTGTCCTTCGTGGTAGCAAATCCTCACCCATTCTGAATGTATAACAACTTATAGACAGACAAAAAAAAAAGTAAGAGTGAGCTTGCTTACTTAATATAATGCATTTTAACACACTCCTTAGAGACAGAATTTTCTGATAAGTATCCATTTACTTGTTAATGTTATTTTTTTCCACTTACTACTGAAGGATGGATTAAAAACGACAATATAGGACACAGCCAAAGACCTTCTTATTTGTCGGAGAAGGGGATAGAGCAGACGACTGCTATCCTTGGGAGTATAAGATAGGATAGAGAAGGAAACTCAACTAAAATAAAATAGAATATTTGAAGCGTACACATTAGCACAGGGTTCTGACTCTCCTCTAAGTATAAAAATGATAATTATGCTGATAATTGCCTAATGTCAATATTATTTTAAAAGAACACAGCAGTCATAGAGATACTCACTATAAATGACTTAAATTTCTAAAATAAATTATATTCAAAAAAGAATATTCATAGTCAAACACAGGTTGACTGACAAGTGACCTCCCGGAATTGAGTATCCTCAGGAACTTGTTCCTAGGCTGTGAGATGAACTTGCACATCAGACTCATTTTTCTCCCATTTCTTTCCCTTTCCTCAGCCTTCTGTCCTTCTATCCCTTCTTCTTTCCCCTCCTTCCTTCATTTTTTGTTTGTTATTGTGTGTGTTGTATGCATATATGCACATGTAGATGTAAGATGGCCTGTGCACAGGCAGATAGAGGGTAAAAGTCAGCGCCGTATGTCTCTACCTTGCTTTTTGAGACAGTTTCTAATTGAACCTGAAGCTCCCTAATTCAACTAAATTTAGCTGGCCAGTGGGCTCCTGGGGTATGACTGTCTATGTCCATCAACTTCTGGGGTTACAGGTGTGTACCTCTATGCTTTTTTTTTTATGTGTGTTCTGATGTTTTGAAACTAATGCTCATGCTTGCATGGCAAACATTTTACACTCAGAGCTGTCTCTCCAACCCCTATTATAGTCTTCTTAGTCAGGAAGGATAGCCAATCAGCTTGAACATCAAGATGATAAGGAAAAATCAAAAATCAAAATCAAAACAAGAAAAAATACCTAAGTGAGTGCTTGGTTCTAAATTCAGCAAGGAGGAAGATGTATGTAACCAGTTTCTGCTATGAGAAATCAGGAATTCATGGAAAGATAGTTAAATGCACACATTTAACATTAATTTGACATTCTTGGAACATTAATTCTAAGGCTCTGAATCATAAAGTTTCGATTTCATAGTGTAAAAATGTCCTTACATTTGGTTCAAGATAAATTTCCAAGCAAGGAAAAAGTTGTATATCATTATTATATATTTGTGGGTACTTAGAGTGTTTCTGTAGTCTCCTCTATATATTTTCTCATACTGCCCAGCATTGTATAATATCTATGAATTTCCTTTAAATATGAAAATTATTTTCTTGTATTACCTCTTAATAAGACAGTAAACAAAATACTGACTTAGTGTGGAGCTGCCATGAACGTAGTGGACTAAATATATAATTTGAACTCATATGTAAATTATCTGAATAATAAAATATGAGGAGTATTCATTCCATTCATTCATTCATTCATTCATTCATTCATTCATTCATTTGAGACAGACTGATAGAAGGCAGCGTGCATGCCACAGTGCTCCAGTTTGTTAATCTGAGGTGTCACCTGCTGATGGTAGAAGGCTAGAGGAATATGGTCTCCCTAACTTAGAATAGAAGGCCTTTCCTGATCCAAAGACCTGGCTAAGGACTAGCAAGGTTACAGTTCTCTGCTTATTGTAGTAGACATCACCACAAAAGGCAAGTGGCTTTGTGTAGCTTACATCTGATTTTAATTTGATTTATTTTCTTTCCAGGTGGGTAGACTAAGGAAATAAAAAATATGTTTCTATTCTTGACCAAAGGCAGGTTATTATTTATAAGTGTGTGTGTAAGAGTGCTTTGTTCTTAGGTGCACATGTGTGAGGATGTTTAAGAAGGCAGAAGAGACTGTCAGATCCTCTGGAGCTGACGTTTTTGGCAGTTCTGAGCTGCCCTCTGGGAACTGAATTCAGGTCCTCTGGAGAGCCATTCCTCCAGCTCCCTACAGTGTCATCTTTTATAGAATACTAGAGTGTCTCTTACAACTGAAACCAACTATGATGGCTGTCTTTGGTTGTCAACTTGACTATATCCGGAATTGCCTAAAACCAAAGCGTTTGGTATACCTGTGAAAGGTTTTAAATTAATTTGATCATTTGAGGTGGGATGACTCCCCTTAAATCCAAATAATTTGAGGTTGTCAGAAGACTCACCATAAATCTGGGCCACACCTTTTTGTGATATCCTATAAAAAGGACATGGAAAAACAAAGTGCTTGATCTTTGCTTATGTGTCCTTTCATTCTCTCTCTAGTGATTTCTTCCCTTCACTGGCATCATAGCCTACTTCTTCAGAATTCTGGAGTCTACTGAAATCCAGATGACACACCCATCCACGTGGACTGAACAACTACTGGATCCTTAGACTTTCTAGAAAGAGATAAGCATTGCTGGACTACCTGGATCATGGCCTGTAAACCACTCAAATATATCTCTTGATAGTTATATAGGTTCATTCTTTCGGTTCTATTTTTTTTAAACCCTTTAACAACAAACCTTTAGAGCTTGAGTAATAAAATGCACAGCCTCAGAGGAAAGCTATCACATAAAAAAAAAAAAAAAAAAACAATAAAACAGAGGAAAGAAACCCTCAGATAACATGGGTCTTCTCTGGAAAACATTGCAGGCAGAAAGTAGGCTCAACAGATTTGTATAAATGTGTATGCAACACTGTATGCAAAAATGTAACCTAGCGAACAATTTTCAAGGAACTAATATACCCAATTTGGTATTGAATGATACCTAACAATTCTAAAGAAAGGTTAAGGAAGAAAATATTTAATCAGCTTTTATGTATCTACAAAAGCATACAAACAGGGAAAACCTTATTGAAAAGAAGACATCTCATTGAATTTTTTAAAAAAGGGAAAATGCAAATAAACAGGCATATAAATATTTTTATATATTTTTCCTTCCCTCCCTTCCTGTCTGTCTTTATTTCTTTTATATAATATGTTTTTAAAGGATTTAAAAAAAAACTCATGTGTAAGCCCTATTTATTTAGTTTTTATTTATTTATTTGTTAAATAAGTTTTTATTTATTATTATTTATTAAAATTTATTCACTTTGTATCCAAGCTGTAGTCCCCTCCCTTATCTCCTCCCAGCCTGGTCCTCTCTTTCTCCTCTCCCCATATGTCCCTCCCCTAGTCCACTGATAGGGGAGGTCCTCCTCCCCTACTATCTGACCCAGCCCTATCAGGTCTCATCAAAGCTGGCTGCATTGTCTTCCTCTGTGTCCTGGCAAGGCTGCACCTCCCAGAGTGAAGTGATCAAAGAATCAACCACTGAGTCCATGTCAGAGAGATCCCCTTCTCCCCTTACTAGGGAACCCACTTGGAGAATGTGCTGCCTATAGGCTACATATGAGCAGGGGGGTCTAGGTCCTCTCAATGCATGGTCCTTAGTTGGAGCATCAGTCTCTGCAGGCCCCCTGGGCCCAGAATTTTTGGCTCTCTTTGTCTACTTTGTAGGCAAATGGTAGAACTAGGAATCATTCTGAGTGAAGTAACCCAGGAGCAAAAAGACATACATGGTGTATATTCGTTTATAAGTGGACATTAGCCATGGAATATGGGCAAAACATACTGAAATCTATAACGCTAAAAAGGTAAACAAGAAGGACCCTAGGGAAGATGCTTAATGCTCATTGAGAAGGGCAAACAGGATAGTCATCAGAAGGGAGAGAAGACAGTGACCAGGACAGGAGCCTACCACAGAGGACCTGTGATAGACTCTACCCAGTGTGGTATCAAAGCAGATGCTGAGACTCAAAGTCAAACTTTGGAAAGAATGCAGGAAATCTTATGGGATTAGGGAGAGATAGAAAGACCTGGAAGGGACAGAAGCTCCACAAGGAGACAAACAGAAACAAATGTGTAAAGCTTTTTACATCCATGTATATCTATGAACCACATATGTACAGTGACTGTGGAGGACAAAACATGGTGTTAGTGCCACGGGAATTGAGGTTTCAGATGGCTGTGAGTTGCCATGTGCAGGCCAGAAATCAGTAGCAGGTCCTCTGGAAGAACAGCTAGTGCTCTTAACCCTCAGCCATTGATCTAGCTTCTTCCTTCCTTCCTTCTATCCTTCCTTCTCTACTTTTCCTTACTTCATTTCTTTTCCTTATTTTCTATTCTTTATTTCTTTTTTTAGTTCACTAGGAATTGGGAGAAATGGGAACTAATGAAAAAAATATGGCACATTTTTATAATCAGGTGAGTAAGAATTAGAAAAAATCAGGGCCTATGAAGGTGAGGTCACTGGGGATATTTGCATACAGCTGGTTGCAGAGAAATTGAGTGTAACAATTCTACAGCACATTTCCTTAATTATGCTCATAACCTGTGGCCCAAAACTTTCATTTCCAACAATAAATTTCAATTATATGTGGGAAGTTTATAAAGACACCTTTATGGAGGCATTTTTTAAATTGTTGTTTTTGGCTGTAGACAGTTAAAGAAACAGCCTCCTGGCTGCAAAATTACTGTGTAGTAGGAAGAAAAATCCCTGCAGATTGTTATATTGGAAGAAAGAGTAATCCAAAATTACTAGCATTTTTAGATGCTTTGATGGAAGATAAGAAGTTTACCTCTTGGTGCCTTCATATTCATTAAAGGTAAAGGCAGCACTTCTGCCATGGCTCACTGGGAAAGTTCTTGCTGTGAACTTACAAGGATTTGAGTTTGGATTCTGAGCACCCCTGTAAAAACACAGACATTGCAGTGTAGACCTTCCATCACAGTGCTCACTTCCATCACTCCCTGGAGTGTCTTAGCCATCCAGTCACTCTGAATCAATGAGGTCCGGGCTCAGTGAAATATCATATCTTAAAAACTAAGTTTGGGAGTTACTGTGTAAAACAACTGATGTAAAGCTATGACCTTCACACATACACATATAAAACATATAGACGAAATGAATACAAGCACACACTCATACATATACATAAAAATATAAATAAGTAAATTACTAACACATATCTTATTTTGCTTTACAGTTTATGCATTTGTCCATAGACAGATTAAACATGCTCATTGTGATGAGGTTCAATAGGATTAGGAAGAGATCAAAGTAGAGGAGAGACAAATCAGGAGAAATATGGACACAACATTAATTATTATAGACCATGCATTAAGGAGTTGAAGGAATTCAAATTCAGCATCTGAGACAAAGAAGAGAAAATGTAGGTGTTAAACTCATAAATACTGCAAGGTACATAAGCACAGCACCATGACCATTGGGGCTTTATTACTCTTATTATAAGATACACACGGGAGTGAGGAATTTTATTTTTATTGCAAACACTTTAAGCTACCACTCAGGCAGAGGTAATTAAGCAGCATTCACTACCCCCACAAATTGCTCTCCACATCACTGCTCTATCTATACAGAAGTTTCTTGGTTCCAGCTCCAATGCAAAGTCATTGTGCTAACCTCGGTACCACTGCCTCCAACCTACGGCACCTGCTGTTAGGTCCTGGCTGGTGTGCTTTTGAGTCTACCACCCTGGCAGAGAGAATTTGATGTGTCTTCCTGGATACTTGAATCTTCTGTTCCCTGTATAACCTTTTTTTTTTTTTTTTTTAAAGTCATCCTTGGATCACTACAAACCCTTCAACAGGTGCCATCTGGGTATTTGATGCTTCTTGGACCCATCTTAATATTGATGTTTTTGATTGTTCTGGATTCACTGATGTGGCTGTCTGAATAAGTATGACCCCTACAGCCTCACAGATCTGATTGCTTAGGGAGTGGCAATAATTGTTAGAGTAGGTGTGGAAATATTTGAATTGAGGTGGGCATTGTAGTTTCAAAAGCTCAAGCTCTGTCCAGTCTCTCTCCCTTTATTCTAACTGTGGATCAGGATGAATACTCTCAAAACTACTTTTCCAGCATCATGCCCGCCTGCATGCTGCTGTGCTCCCTGACACGATAACAGTGACTAAACCTCTGTAACTATAAGCAAGCTCAAATTTATAAAAGGTGCCATGGTCAGAGTGTCTCTTCCCAGCAATGGAACACTGAATATGATAACTTGGTACATGCCAAGATCTAGCATCACTTCACAGTTGTGGTGAGGCTGCCTTTTGTGACATTTGCTCAGTACTCCATAGCCTCTAGTCAGTTCTGTAAGATTCTGTGTGGTAATGAGAAAATTGCCCCTAGAATTTGCATTATGCTACACATGACATTACTCTGGCACTTGTTTAAAAGACAGTTGTGGAACCATAAAAGCTTACTAAGCTGATAATTCAAAAGAGAAGTTTTAAGGATAAAATAAGTTTTGAAAATACATGTTTCTTTGTGTCTCACTATGAAATTTATGGCCTAACTTAAAGTAGTAAAAGAGAGACTCAACCATGATCCTCTCACCTTCTACCTCATCACCATTCATTCTCACCATTACCTGCATTCTCTCTCCTAATCATTCTCTGTCATTATCATTCTTTCTCTTTTTGTAACCCTCCCTTAACTTCAACCTGTTACAATCCACCCTCTCTCAACCTCACCTCAGTCACCATCATTCTATGCCAACATCTTGTTCTCTGGACGATCTCCTTCAACATCATGTTCTCTCAACATCATGCTATGTCCTCATCACCTTCTGTCTTCATTATCGTCTTTCTCTATCATCATCTCTCCTTCATCCTTAGCACCACTCTTTCACCAACAACTTCTCTTTACCATTGTTCTATCTTCTCCATCATTTTTTCTTACCACAATTCTCTGTATCCATCACTTTCTTTACTGTCACTTCTATGACCATCACACTCTGTCACCATTGTCCTCTCTCTGTATCGTCTTCTAAAACCCTTTTCTGTTCTCAGGATCATATTCTCTCACCTTAAAATTTTCTGACCACTATCTTGTCTCTCCATTACGCTCTCCTACTCTCATTATTATTTAAAAATCATTCTAAGAAAAATCATTCTAAGAAAAAGAAAACAGGAAACAACCTAGGAACCTGCTACAGAGGGCCTCTGAAAGCCAGGAGAAGAAAACAGGAAACAAGCTTGGAACCTGCCACAGAGGGCCCCTGAAAGCCTCTGCAGTATAGACTGTCAAAGCAGATGCTGAGCCTGATGGCCAACTGACAGGCAGAGTGAATGGAATTTTATGTGAGAAGTGGGAAATAGTAAGAGCTGGAGGGGACAGGAGCTCCACAAGGAGAGCAACAGAACAAGAAAATTTGAACACAGGGAACTTCCCAGAGACTCATACTCCAACCAAGGACTATCTGTGAAGATAACCTAGAACCCTGACTATGCAGCCACTTCTGATGAGAACTGATAGACTAAGATCAGAAAGAAGGAGAGGAGAACCTCTCCTATCAGTGGACTTGGGAGGGACATGCATGCAGAAAGGGGGGGAGGGTGGGACTGGGAGGGGAGGAGGGAGGGGCTTATGGGGGGATACAAAATGAATAAAATGTAATTAATAAAATTAAATAAAAAATTTTAAAAAATCATTCTCTATCACCAACATCCTCTCCATTGTTATTTCTCATGAAGAACTGTGGTGACTCAGGAAACTGCTCACTTAGTGTCTTCCAACTTGTAAATGGTTTGCTTTGCCAAGAATGTATTTCTTGTATCATTGCAATGTGTAGTAGGTATGCCAAATATTCACATCAGAGTTCTGCCTTTATTTTATCTCCTGTTTGTTCCTTAAGAAGCTATCCCAATTCACTAATCTTGTCTTGGAAGAGAGTTCCATGCATTGCATATCTTTAGGTGTCATGGATCACCTCCAAAAAAACCCTCAGTAAATTAAATAAAATGATATAAATGTGCGGAAAACAATATACACAAGTATACATTTCAGAATAGTGTTTGTGGAGTATTTTTATTTCTAGCTGAGATTGAGTGATAGGCATCAAATATTAGGAAAAAGAAATAAAACAATATTTCAGGAAACTATACAATAAAAAGCAGTGCATTAAGCCCAGGTTAATGCATTCTGGATAGAGTGGGCTAAGGAAACAGAGCCCAAAACCTAGGAGATATATTTGCCTGGACTTCATAGAATGGAGTTTCAATGAAGAAAGACAAACAGAGAGCAACAATATTGGAAAATTGCAGAGTTCTTTTCACATATCAGTAGAAGAATAACTGGTACATGCTTGAGGAGCGTACATTGGGCTGGAAGGAATGATCTGAGGGAAATAGGTGTACTGAAAAGAACTCACACAGAGGTGTGGGCAAAGTGTCTGTTCCCAGCAGACAGATCGGAAAGGAGAGGACTCAGAATTGAGATAAGTAAAAGCAGCATTGGAAGAAGAAGCCTGATATGTAGAGAGTTGAGAAGTTGATTTAAGTGGGTTTCATATACACTTGCACTCTCTTCTCCTCCTTCTTCTCCCCTCCCCTTCTTCTTAACTTCTTTTTTTATGGTTTAAAGACTTTATTCTTTTTTAAATTTAATTATATTTATATATTTATTTATTACAATTTATTCACTTTGTATCCCCACTGCAGCTCTCTCCCGTCTCTTCCCAGTCCCACTCACACTTCCTCTTCTTAAGTTCCTAAAAGTGAAGAGTCTTGCAGGAGGGCAGTGCCAATCTGAATTCTTACAGAAGAGAACCATTCACAGGAATGGAATCCTTATATAGCAACCAAATTTGTGTTGGGACCATCATCTTACTGTTTGACTGGGTCATAGCCAGGGATAAATTTAGACTTGGTGATTCTGAATCTTATAAAGTTTTGTCGTGTTTGCCTTGCTTTTATGCAACATAACAAGTATATAACAATTAAGATCCTCAGCAGTGCTTCAGTAAGGAAAATCAAAGGGTTTATTACTATTCTATATGTAGGCAACATGATTTTACCCAAGTAGATGGATGTAAGATAAGGAAAATTTCAAAATGCCTAATCAATTGGTATCAGTTATTTTTCTCATTGTTATGACAAAACGACTTAAGGAAGGAAAAGTTTTTTTTGGCTCAGTTTTGTGGCATTTTGTTGTTGTTTTGATTTGTTTGTTGTTGTTGTTGTTTGTATAATCCATCAGGGCAGAGAAGTCATGGCAACAGTGATACGAGGCATCTGGTCACAATTCATCACAGTCAGGGAGCAATGATGAATGTTGCTGCTCTGCTCATTTTCTCTATTTTATTTTATGCAAAAACCCATTACATGTTATGGTTCAGAATGGGTATTCCTGTGTTAGTTAATCCAATATAGAGAGCTCCTTACAGGCATGCCTAGAGGTTTATTTACCTGGTAATTCTGAATCCCATGAAGTAAGTTAATCATAATTGAACCTCATAATAAGGGTAGAATTAATCTGTTTAATCAACATCATGGGAAGCTTATGGAAGAAGCAAGGGCTCCATTTTTCCAATCTTTCAAACTACCCCTGAAATTACATTTTCTGTACTTACACAGCACAGGCACAAGTTAGTTTTTTTTAAATATGTGTTTATTTACATTCTAAATTGTTGTGTATATGCCTGTGAGTTTCATGTATTCTATGCTGCAGTGGCCAGCAGAGGGCATTATATCTCCTGGAACTAGAATTTTAGGCAGTTGTGAGCTGCCTGACATAGGTTCTAGAAACAGGGTTTTATACCTCTGCAAGAGCCACTTACCTATCTCTCCAGGACACAGTTTTAGTTTAAACAAACACAAAACATTCACTCTACACTGTGCTAAGCACTGTTTTAAGTGATTTGTGTTTTTAGCTATTTTCAGAACGTAAGACTTTCTAAGCAGTGAGCATGACAAATAAATCACCATATACTCTATTAGACTGAGCAATAGGACATCATAAAAATCAAATACATTTACATCAATTAACAAAAGTATTATTACAAACAGTAAAAACAATGATTTATATTTTTAAGTCAGTCCAAAAAGCTATTATTAACCCTTTATCAGCATCCTATTTACGGACACAAGAATGCTAGGATCCTTTTTCTACAATAGACAGAATACTTTCTGCTACTATATTCTGGCTTTAACTTTTTTAGAATTATGTTATTCATGTACTTCAGAAGTAAACATATGAAAAACTCTCTCTGCTCATTTTAAATTTCATTCATGTATTTGTTTGTTTATGTGTGCATTGTGTGTATCTATATGTCCACACACATTCATGCCATATTGTGCAAGTGGAAGACAAAGAAAGCCTGAAGGAATGTATTCTTTCATTCCACCATGTGGGTCCTGGGTGTTAAACTCAGGTCAGGAGGCTTATTTTTTTCCTGAGCCTTTATCCATAGAGGCACCTTGATGATGTACTTTATGGAATTTATCAGTGAAAATCTTTATAATGTTAGTCTTCTATTGAAGTAAGATGAATACATTTATCCTTGTTACCATGAATAGAAGTAGATGTTACTCAGCCATGAATTTTCTCTTATTTATTATTAATTTTATTTTTGTTCTTTTACTCTTTATAAAGGACATAATGCAGCTTGATGAGCAGCATATGCATTTCAATATTATCCACAGTCCTAACTGCCACATATACTTATCTTTGCCCATATTTTCTCAATTATATTTTGGAAAAAAATAAAATAGCATATTTTTTTGAGTCTAACATGAAAAAATGGTAATTAAAAAAATCAATGCTAAGAGTTAGCATGAATGAAATGTATATAGTAACCTGAAAATTATTTACATTGTTGATCTTCATTCTTTCTGAAAAAAACAAAAAAAAAAAACAAAAAAAAAAAACAAAAAACACTAAAAAATGTAGGGAGAATTTTTTAGTTCAGGAACGACTCAGTATCAAACTTCAAGGTGGGAGCTGGAGAGGTTGTTTATTTATTAAGAGTACTTGCTGCTATTACAGAGGTTTCAGGTTCACTTCCCAATACCCGCTTGGTAACTTATAGTTGTCTGTAACTATCTGATGACTTCTTTTGGTCTCTGTGGATTTCCAGTGTTACTGTGGAAACAAACATTCATTCAGGCCAAATAGACACATAAACTAAAATAGAAACTAAAATTTAAAAAGCAACAATAAAAAACAATATTTAAGGTGCAGAATGATAAAGAGACTTGACTTCTGCACTCCATATGCAGGTATACATGTATACACATGAACACAGTACACACAGTACACACAGAAAGTACATTTGCACACACATCACAGAAAGCCAGTCAGAACCGCAAGTCCCGCCTTGTTTTCTGGGACCCCTACCTGGGGAAACTGTAGACATAGAGCTCCAATGCATCACACAGTTTCTGCTGTCTTCTTTCTAAGGAACTCATCCATTAACAAAGACGCTTATCCATAGAGCTAATATATGATTACAGAGTCTGACTGCTAATTAAGGGTGAACATAAACCGTGATTGATTTCCAACCACAGTCAAAAGTCTGTCTGAGAAGACAGACTCAAGTTGGAGATCCAAAAAGTGAAATTCTGCAAAGCCGAATAAGCATCTATGCCCCGTTCTCCCTTGTCACACAGCCCATTCCACAGGTATTACCCTTGGTGTTCATAGCTTACCTGGACAGACATTGCCCGAAGCTACTCACATTTTAACGCCAGATGGTGGCTGGATCAGATGGAATCTCAAAGTGTCTTCACTAAACACAGGGATTAGGAATCTCTCTCAATGTGACTGCACTTAACCTGGCAGGTTAAAGACATTCTAAACAGGCATTTGTGTCCTCCCTTTTGGTCACTTCTTGAAATAATGGACTCTCAGAAAGTAGAATTTCTCCAGGAATCTCTTGCTCAGAGAAAAAAAAAAAACCTAATGCTTAGGCTGGTCAATCGGAGAACTTTCTCCCAGAAAGAGATTTACAACTTGTTAAGAACATCTTTACTAGAGAAGCAATGGGCAGGATCACACATTGACCAAAGGACTCTAGGCTGTTCCTCAGGGCAGCTATTGTTGGCAAACAGGCATTCACACTGGCCTGCCCACAGAGACCCAGCAGAAGGTTATGTCATCATGTCAGCCGCCAGCTCCACCAGGTGTTCTAGCTGCTGTGCATACAAGGAACCCCAGCCGCCCCAGACCTCTTTCATGTAGTCTCTCTCTCTCTCTTGCTTTCTCTCTCTCTCTCTCTTGCTTTCTCTCTCTCTCTCTCTCTCTCTCTCTCTCTCTCTCTCTCTCTCATGTGTGTGTCTCAGTCTTTCATCCCTTGACATCCTCTTTCACTATCTGCTCTCTTTCATTCCCTCTCTCAGTCTCCCTGTCTGTATCCCTGTCTGTCTGCCTCTTTCTCACACTTTTGTCCCCACTTAGAGATGCCTTCTTGTTCCCCCTTCCCCTAGACTAGATCTGTTGTGTGGCATAATTTCTCAAGAGTACACTTTGGCATAGCCCACCAAAGGTACTTCACCTTCACTACATTTTATTGTATCATGTATTGTGTGACACTATGAAATGGAGACATGAGCAAGCATCTACTTATTCAATAGGAAACTGATAACAGACCAATAGAAGGATACCAAAAAAATCACTAATTTGGTGAACTAATGAGTTTAACTGGGGCTAATTAAAGAATTATGGGTAAGAGGTTACATATAAGGTCAGGGATGACTTAAAGACAGCTGCATTACCAAAGCTGCCCGCCCCCCTGCACGGGTGATATCTCATAAAAACTGGAGGATACTATATAGCCTGCAAGCAGCTCACCAATTTGGAAAAGTGTCCTTACAGCTTATATGTGCTTAGAAGCAGAGAGGCCTAGTGTATCCAGCCAGTTTTAGAAAAATTTTAAGGCCACTGAGTTGTTTAGTTCCTAATTTTAAAGAACTTCCCTGTATGATTAAATGTTTCACCTCCTCTCAGAACATCTTGTTGTTCTACATTTCTGCAAATATCCCATGTCTTAATGAGCTTCTCTAAGAATTGGAAGGTTTTATTATTAAAGGAAATGATCATACACCAGCAATAAAGGTGTTTTCACTAAATAAAAGTAGGTGATCAGGACTTAGATAATGTGATCAATTTGTATGGATACCTTGATCCCTCCTTTCTCAGATAATCATACTTGGTAAATGCTGACAGCATCCATGATTTTAAGCATTCTAATAAACAATCTTTGAATTTCAATTATCATCTGTTTCTGTTTTCAGAAACATGTAAATATTTCTTCCATCCCTCCTTATGGGTCAAAGCCAGAGACTTGAAAGATCCAAAAGCAGGCCAGGTATGAGAGAATTTGTGGACATTTTTGATCCTTTGCTATCAATAAAATTTTAACAGAAAAGCAAGGAAAGTGTTTGAAACCAACAAGTTGCCAAGTATTAAGAGACATGGTATGAAACTAAGATCAGAAACTTGTAGATATCTCTTCCATTCCACACTATATGTCAAAGCCAAAGATTGGCTAGATCTAGAAAGCAGACCAGAAATCTTCATGAAATAACATTGGAAAATAACATTAAATAAATCACCAACCACAAACATGACAGCAATAGAAGAGAAAGGGAAACAATAAAAGAAATATGTGTTTCTTTTATTATCGGAACAATACCCTATTAATCAAACAGATCAAAACAAAACACAAGAGAAAGAAAAAAAAAAGAAAATTTAGTTTGTTGAAGGAGGGTGGGAGAAAGAAGGAACAGAGGATGGTTGTGAAAGGCATTTAAAGTATCCAAAATATTCAACAGTTTTTGGGAAGAATATGAAAGACTTTCCAGATATTTCAGCATCTGACAAAATTTTAGGATATAATAAAGTAAGAAAATAAACCATGGGTATCCAGAAAAGAGAATCACTCACCAAAACCAGAAAATAAATAAATAAATAAATAGATAAATAAATAATTAAATAAATAAATAAATAAATAAATAAATAAATAAAAAAGGTTTATACATGTCACCATTCATTTTCTAGTCTAAATTGGAAGTCAGAGCACACGGGATCAGAATTCTTAGAGGAAATAATGCTCTACAATTCTGTACCCAAACAAAGCATCTGTCAACCATACCATAGAATAAAGGAACTTTCTACACATGGAGATGGTTGAGGCTACAACAATGGAGAAATCCAAGGAGAAAAAAGTGATGAGGTCTAGTATTCCTAGAAGAGTAAGCATGTTTCTAAGGTCAGGGCCAGAGAAAAGGTCGAGATGTTTTGGAGTTGAAGAACATCACCAGCACAAATGATGAAGCAAGGCAATCTAAGCACTCAGGAGGCTGGTGGTTCACTGTGAATTTGAGTCCTGTTTGATCTACATTATGAGTGGCAGGCAGCTAGGACTACATACTGAGATCCTGTCTCAAAAATGTTTTTCATGATTTCCTTGTTTTTGATAGCTGAGTAGTATTACATTGTGTCAATGTACTACATTAAAAAATTGGAGACAATTTAATTCATAATGTATCTTAAAAAGAAACAACCCGACAAATTATTGTCATGGGACTCCAGAATGATATCAGTCTTGTTTTTGTTGTTATTATTAAATGCATTTTGTTTATATCTTTGATGTGATGCTTTTAATGTGAAACAGAAACTATTAATTGGATGCAAGCAAATGGAGATCATCATATTTCAAAATCTAAAAAATTTTCTGCTGCTACTGTGTCACATTGTCCTAAATAATGCCAAATGCAACATGAAAATTTAGAAGTCTTTAGAGAACAGTTATTTTTCTTAGAGAGATGTTCAACTTGTGCAATAACTAATGTCATTGATCAGTAGTCATTTTTTAAATTTCTTTACTCATCCTTTGGTTGAGGGACCTTTAGGTTGTTTCCAGATTCTGGCTATTACAAATAAAGCAGCTATGAACATAGCTGAGCAAATGTTCTTGTTGTATGGTAGAGCATCTTTTAGGTATATGCCCAGTAGTGGTATAGGTGGGTCTGGAAGTAGAGCAATGCATGGAACTAGCAAAGAACATCCTAAGTAAGGTAACTCAGACCCAGAAAGACACACATGATATGTACTCATTTGTAAGAGGATTTTAGCCATAAGAGGATTTTGGACATACTACAATTCACAGACTGAAAGAAGATAAGGAACAAAGATAACCCAAAGGAGGATGCTTAAATCTCCTTCAGAATGGGTAATAGATTAGACAATGGATCCAGGCAGTAGAGGGAGCACAAAAAGAAATGAAGGTGGAAACCAGACCTGGTGAACAGAGGTGAGAGGACAGAGAGACTACAGAGAGAAGAGAAACAGTGGGCAGGAACATATCTATGACAAGCTGTTGACCTAAGACAGGGTAGGCTTCTGGGAGGCTATGAGATGACTCTAGTAGAGATTCCTGGTAGCAGTGGTCATGGAGACTGATGAGTACGCCTTGTAACTAGACAGGACTTCTAGTGAGGGATGGGAAAAATAACACACTCACAAAACTTCAACTCAAAATTTAGGCTGCCTACAAGATGTGCAGAGATAAAGACAGAGCAGACATTGAGGGAATGTGCAATCAATGCCTGACCCAATCTGAGACCCATCCCATGGGAGAGAGCCAATGATATTCTGCTATGCTCACAGACAGGAGCCTAGCATAGGACATCCTCTGGGAGACGCTACCCAGCAGCAGATCAAAACAGATGCTGAGACTCACATCAGAGTGTTGGGAATCCTGTGGAAAAGTGGGGAGAAGGATAAAAGGATCTGAAGGAGTTCCACAAGAAGGCCAACTGACCATGGCCCAGAGGGGCTGGTGGAGCCTGAAGCAGGAACCAAGGACCATGCATAGACTGGACTTAGGCCTCCTACACAGATGTAGTAGATGGGCAGTTTAGGGGTTATGTGGGTCCCCTAGTAAAAGCAGCCAGGACTGACTCTGACTTAGACTCTTTTGCCTGCCTTTTGGTCATTAACCTTCTGGAGGAGCTGCCTCACCAGTCCTCAGGGGAAGAGGGCAAGCTCAGTCCTGATTCGACTTAATGATCTGGAGTGAGTGGGTGGGTAGGGGCAACTCCTGTTTTCTGAGGAATAGAGGAGAATGCATGGGAGAAGAGTGAGGGAGGGTGGAAGTGGGAGGAGAGGAGTGAGGGGGATAATATCAGGATGTAAAGTGAATAAATTAATTAATAAATTTAAAAAATGTGAATAAGCCCAAACAGCCAACCAATTAACATTCTAAGTAAAAACTACTAAAAGAAAACCAACACACACAAACAACTTAAAAACTCCACAACAGCCAGGTCATTGTAGTCAAAGCGCTCTAGAAAGGCATTCTCAACCTGTGGGTCATAATCTTTTGGAGGTTATGACCTTTCACAAGGGTCAAGAGGTATCACACATGCTTAGTATGAATGTTCTCACTTTAGTTAGCCAAATCAAGAAAATTCACAGGTGATCGAGAAGTTTGCTGTTGGGCAATTCTAGAATCCACCAAGGTGACAACTAAGATTAACTATGTTAGAAGTGAATGGAGAAATGTGTGCACTCATAATGTTTGAGCACATTTCCTGACATATCAAAGAGTCTCTAGGGTTCTTCACACTTGCCAGCAAAGAATGGTGGATGTATATAGAACCTTAAGCAGATCAGTAACAGTTCTAAGTAAGGAGGGGTGCTGCAAGAGACAGGCACTGTGGGAGTCTGCCTGTGTAAGCTCTGGGCCATCTTTAGCATCATCAGTATTCACAAAGAGAGACTTTACTCACTCAAACCCATGAACTTGCTCTTCCTGGAATACTTTCTGTCAACCTCCCCAGGCTTTCACAGTTAGGAAATACATGTTTAATTCAGACCAAAAGAAAAATAATGCAGCACAAATACCACTGGCTGTACACTGATTACAGAAGAGTAAAAAGCCCTGTGTGGTTTTTCAGTTTTAAATCTTTTCTTTTCTGCTGTGACATCAGCCGGAATCAAATATTCTAGGTTTTACAGTTTAGGACCCCAAATATCTGAACATCAGTTCTTTACCTCTCAACTTTCTGTGTTGCAGATACTACATCAAGACTGCCAATCTTTGGTGCTTTCAGTTCCCAGGTGTGATTTCCATGACATTCTGTCCTAGTTTCCTCTACTGTGTGTGTAAGTACAAAATATTGAACTCATAAGTGATACATAATTTTGTTGGAAGTTTTGATGGCCAACACTTATTGCCAACTTAATAGAATCTAGAATCACTGCAGATTTGGATCCCTGGATATGCTTATGGGTGGTTATCTTGGTTGAATTCATTGAGGTGGGAAGACCCATCCACGGTGGATACTATCATTCCCTGAGATGGAATTCTAGGCTGCATACAACTGCAACAGTGAGCTAACCATGTACATTTATCTCTCTGCTTTCTAATTGTGGATGCAGTGTGACTAACTGATTCAATTTCCCTGCCTTGATTCTTCTGATATAATGTCCCATATCCTTAAATTGTGAGCAAGCATAAACACTTTCTCACAGATGTTGCTTTCTTCGGAGTATTTATCACAGCAGCAAAAGAGAAACTAAGACAAGGGTGTAGGTGAAGATGAAGCCATTGCTGTATTATTAATATGCTAAACCTAGATTTTTTTCTTCATAGCAATACATGAGTAGTTAGTAAAATTAGCATCTGGAAATGATAATGAATAAAGGAAAAATATGAAGAGTAAAATAAGAATCTATAAACTCTTAATAGTCTTACTTTCTGTATACTTAAATTACTTTAGTGCAGAAAACTTATTTTCAAAACTATGCATTTCTGTACTTGCACCTTTGTTGAATCAATTTTGTTCAATATTTTTTTTGTTATATGGAAATTGGATCATGAAGATTCAATTCAGCTGGCTTTGTAGTACAGACTAAGTTATTCTCCCTGACAATCAGAAGTGCATGGGTGTCAATGTCATGCTGTTGGAAAAAATGGAGCAAAGCAGCCTTCTCATCTACACCTATCCAAGACTCTTCACCCTTCCCTTTTAAGGCTCTGACATCTTCACCACATTGGAAAATGGCTTTTGGGATTTTGAAGCAGATGAGATGTGCATCTGGAAGACCTCAAAATCAATTCAGGCTGTTTAGAAATAGAATAGACATAAATGCAATATAAATTTGTGTCAGGTTCTGTACACTGGAAGAACTTTATTTTCTCATAAGTTCCCTTGAGTTCCTTTCAAAAAGATACTATTCCTGATCCAAAGGACTCCATTTTCATGAATAAATTGGCTTTCAAAGGCCTCACTTCCAAATACTATCATGCTATGCAGCGGGATTAAACATATGAATTCAAAGGGGACATACACATAATAATTTCATATCACACACTAGTCTTCTGCTAGTTTAATTTTGGCTGCTTTTCTGTCTTTTGAATATTGACTATCAGGGACCAACAGAAACATCATCATCCATCTCAAATGGAGCAGGAGACGGCACCCATTGAGGGTACTTAAAGTGACAAAACTTGGTCCATATCTTATAAATGGGACTGAATGCAGACGAAGCTTTCTTAGGGATCTTGCTGCCTTCATTTCTGTAAGTCAGCACCCAGTGTTTATCAAGGCCAAGAGATTTTAATCTTTTATTATTGCTTCAGGATGTATGTATATGCAAATCATAATAGCTAATTTTATATCCTTCTCTATAAGATCCAGTAAAGTTCTAATTATTGCCGGCAGACTGTGGGTGCTTGGCTTGTTTTCCATATGCATGCACACACTCTCCTGCTTTGTCAGCAAACTGATCTTCTCAGTACAAAAATTAGTAGAGATAGAACATATTGTCTAATATGCATGAATATTTATAAACCGGTATGTACTTTTCATCTTTTCATGACTATTGTTAGCTCTTTCTCCATGTCCTACTATGTGTGTGTGTGCTCATGTGTATTTTCCTATGTGTGAAGGTGCATGTGTCTCTGTATGTATTTATATATGTATATGTAAGGACCACAGGTCAACCTTGGGAGTCATTTACTATGCTGCCCCACCTTGCTGTCATTGGCTTAAAACCTGTCAAATAGTCTAGTCTGAATAAACCTCAACCCTTCCAAAATCGAGAGAACATGTACTCACCTCTGTGTCCAGCTTTTGTATGTAAGTTCTATTGACAGAAAACTTTTTTCTTTTTTTAAATTTTTAATTTAATTTTATATTTAATTACATTTTATTTACTTTGTATCCCCCTCTACTTCCCTTCCTCCTCTCCTCCCAATTCCTCCCTTCCTCCTCCTTCTCCACGCATGCCCCTCCCCAAGTCCACTGGTAAGGGAGGGTTTCTTTTTCTTCCTTCTGATTCTAGTCTGTTAGGTCTCATCAGGAGTGGCTACATTGTCTTCCTCTGTGGCCTGGTAAGGCTGCTTCCCCCTCAGGGGGGAGGTGATCAAAGAGCAATAGAACCAAAAAATTTGAACACAGGGGTACTTCCTGAGACTCATACTCCAACCAAGGACCATTCGTAGAGACAACCTAGAACCCCTGCACAGATGTAGCCCATGGCAGTTCAGTGTCCAAGTGGGTTCCATAATAATGGGAAGAGGGACTGCCTCTGACAGGAACTGATTGGACAGAACTCTTGTCCTCATTTATGCACGGGGAGTGCACTGCAAACTGAGCTATCTTCTCAGCCAACTTCATGAATACTTTTTTATTAAATTTATTTATTATTATTATTTTTAACTCATCACTTTTAATACAAAATGAAGTTTCAGCCATTGTAGTTCAACCTAGGCAAGAGTAACAAAGCTGTGCAGATAGCTGGAAAGAAAAAAAAATGTTTTGGTTTTATTTAATTTTTATTTTTAATATATATTTTTAAGTTTATTATAATTTATTCAGTTTGTATCTCAGCTGTAGCCCCCTCCTTCATCCACTCCAAATCCCCATCTCCCTCTCTTTTCTCCTCCCATGCCCCTCCCCTAGTTACCTGATAGGGGAGGTCCTTCTCCCTTTCCATCTAACCCTAGCCTATCAGGTCTCGTCAGGACTGTTTGTATTGTCTTCCTCTGTGGTCTGGCAAGGCTACTCTGCCCCAGGGGGAGGGTAATCAAAAAGCTAGTTACAGAATTCATGTCAGAGACAGCCCCTGTTTCCCTAGGGAACCCACTTTGACACTGAGCTGCCATGAGCTGCATCTGTGCAGGGATTTAGGTTATCTCCATGAATGGTCCTTGGTTGGAGTATTAGTACCAGAAAAGAGCCTTATGCCCAGATATTTTGGTTTTGTTGCTGTCCTTGTGTTGCTCCTGTCATTAATACTTCATTTTTTAAATCAAAAATCAATACTTGGGTTGGTGGCAATCAAGTCAGTCCAGACAAGATATCACAGAATGACTTTTTCCTGCTACACAGCTATAGACACTGATACTATCAAAAGCAAATACTAACAAGTGGAGGGAAAATCTAGTCTGAGCAGGGATTCAGAAGTAGAGAGAAATCACCAGGTATTCTTCAGTCTCCTTCCTTCCTTCCTTCCTTCCTTCCTTCCTTCCTTCCTTCCTTCC
>NW_026585504.1:55206770-55208900 GCF_907164565.1 Psammomys obesus | reverse complement strand
TCCTTCCTTCCTTCCTTCCTTCCTTCCTTCCTTCCTTCCTTCCTTCCTTCCTTCCTTCCTTCCTTTCTTTCTTCTTATTACTATTATTATTTAGTATAATTTATTCACTTTGTATCCTCGCTGAAGCCCCTCCCTCATCTCCTCCCAGTCCCAACTCCCTCCCTCTTCCCCCACCATGTCCCTCCTCTAGTCCCTGACTAGGAAAGCCACATGGAGACTAAGCTGTCCATGGGCTACAACTGAGCAGGGGATCTAGGTCTCTCCGTGCATGGTTCTTGGCTGATTCACTAGTTTTTGCAGGACCCCCAGAGCCCGGAAGTTTTAACTCTGTTGGTCTCCTTGTGGAGCTCCTGTCTTTTCCAGATCTTTGTGCCTCCCCCTTCTTCCATAAGATACCCTGCACTCTGTAATCACTTCTGTGTCCAGATTTTGTATATAATTTTATGGACAGAACTCTTCTTTTCTTAAAAATTTTTATTTTATTTTTAATTACACTTAATTTACTTTGTATCTATGCCAAAGTTTGGCTATGAGTCTCAATATCTGCTTCAATACCCTACTGGTCTTTCAGAGGGCTCCTCTAGAAGGCTCCTGTCCTGTTTTCTGTCTTCTCCTACTTCTGATATTTATCCTGTTTGTTCTTCTGATTGAAGATTAAGCCTCTTTCATAGATTATGTTCATAGCAGCTTTATTCTTTTTTTAATTCTTTATTAATTACACTTTATTCACCTTGTATCTCCCCTGTAGTTCCCTCTCTCCTCCAGTCCCAATCCCTCCCTTCCTCCCCCTTCTACATGCATGCCCCTCCCCAAGTCCATTGATAGTGGAGGTCTTCTTTTACTTCTTTCTGATCTTAGTCAATTAGGTCTCATCAGGAGTGGCTACATTGTCTTTTTCTATGGCCTGGTAATGTTGCTTCCCCCTCAGGAGGAGGTAATTAAAGAGCAGGCCAATCAGTTCATGTCAGAGACAGTCCCTGTTCCTATTAGAATGGAACCCACTTGGTTACTGAACTGCCTTTATTCTTAATAGACAGAATCTGGAAACAATGGAAATGTCTCTCAACTGCAGAATGGATACAGAAATTGTGGTACATTTGCACAATGGAATACTTCTTAGCAATTAAAAGCAAGGAAATCATGAAATTTGCAGGCAAATGCATAGAATAAAGAAGATCATCCTGAATGTGGTAAGCCAGAATCAGAAAGACAAACATAATACATGCTCACTTATAAGTAGATATTAGCCATATAATATAGAATAAACATACTAAAATCTATAGTCCTAAAGAAGCTACACAACAAGGAGGACCTAGGGAAGATGCTTCACAGCCTTATTGACTCCACTATAAGCATCAGTCTTTGTAGGACTTAAATCTCATTCAGAAGTGGTGGAAGAGAACAGGATGGGAGCTACAATAGAGGGTCCTCTGAAAGGTTCCCCCAAAGGGGGATTGACACAAATGCTGAGACACAGAGCCAAACTTCAGGCAGAGCACTGGAGTCCTATGGAAGAGTGGGGGAATAGAAGGACCTGGAGGGAACAGGAGGTCTGCAAGGAGACAAATAAAGCCTACAAATCTGCTACCAGGGGGGTATCTGCAGAAACTGATGCACCAATCAAGGTCCATGCATAGATAGGACCCAGACCCCATTCTCAGATGTAGCCTATAGGCAGCACAGTCTCTATGTGGGTTCTCTAGTAAGGGGACCAGAAAGAGACAAGGGAGAGGCTACAGTCGGGATTAAACTAAATAAATTATTTTTAATTTTTTTAAATAAATAAATGAACACACTGCCAGAAAAAGAGAAAGAGAGAGAATAAATACATGACATAGCAATGTGCCTCCAGCTTTCTCTGGCCTATGTGGGCTACATACAACCCACAGGTTTGACATCCATACACATTTGTTAACATACACATACAGCTCACACATGCATACACCCATACACATACATGCACACAGAGAGAATTACTGAATGTTAATGTAAAATATTTGTATCCTCTTATTGAATTTTCTGGTCTCTGTTACTCTTTTCCTAATTGTCTTAGTTGATGTCCAATAATGTTGCTGGGATACCGTTTATTTTATTTTATTTTATTTTATTTTATTTTATTTTATTTTATTT
>NW_026585504.1:55203578-55206760 GCF_907164565.1 Psammomys obesus | reverse complement strand
TATTTTATTTTATTTTATTTTATTTTATTTTATTTTATTTTATTTTAAAGGTAAATTTCAGTAAAACTTTCAGAGCTTTTATTGTATGTTCTGGAGAATCAGTTGAGAAAAATCAAGGGGAAGCTGAAATAGTTTCCCTTCTAGGGACTATCTCATGAGATTGGGTCTACATGAAGGACTTCATTGTCTACCCATACCTGGCTTTTTTGATCTTATGCTTGGCTTTCAAGGCTCATGCTAGGGCCATCTGATTCTTAATTCTTAATTACCCATCTATGCTAATTGAGCTCCCTGTTTAACTCTTTTGTGCTTTAACAACACACACTAGGTATTTATCACTACCTTCCTCTTTCCAATTTAGAAGATTGCACCTCCTGGGCACTAGTTGGAGCTAATAAAGAACTGTAACTAAGGCCCCTGCTTTTAGTGCATTCTCATTGATCTACCCTGTAGATTATTAAAGTAATTGTAGAACTTTTGAAGGCTAGTGTCATTACTTACATGTTTTTCTCTTCCCAAATAAGATCTGGGGGAAATAGGGGAAGGTGTGAGGCTGGAGGTGCTGGGAACCAGGGGTTTAGCTTTGTGGAGACAGTGATTTGAAGTAACCACATGAGAGGAAGAACTATGGCAAGATTACATTCAGCCCCTGTCTCTGGCTCCAGTGTCCTTGCTTCTCTGTGTTGTTAAATAACGCTGTATATCTCCTCTATAATAAAAGCCGTTTGACAGGCTGAGAAAACCACAAGGGTGAGTAACTGAGTTCAGATAACTAGAGTGACATAATAGCCAAGTGACATGGTGTTCCTTCTATAGATCTTGCCTAAGCAGGTGAAGACTCAGAATGTTTAGAACAGTGGTTCTTAGCCTTCTTAATGCTGTGACCCTTTAATACTTTATGCTGTAGTGACCCCCAACCATAAAATTATTTTAGGTGGTACTTCAAAGTTCTTGCTACTCTTATTAATCACAGTTCAAATATCTGTGTTTTCCAGGGGTGTTTGGTGACCCCTGTAAAAGGGTCATTTGACATTCAATGGGTCACGGCCCACAGATTGAGAATGACTATTTTAGAAGAAAACAGTGTACACACGTGCATGTGCACCCCAGCATGGATACCCACGTAATATTGAAAATGCACATTTACACTCATGTAAACGAAGAAAAAATATTAGTTTGATTATTGTTTCTCTTAAAGACCTACCAAATGTAAGAAGAGAAGGGCAGATATAGATTTCTATACTTATATCCACTCTGCGGCTCTTAGCATTTTCTTATCTGAAAGGTATGTGTTATTTTTTGTGTGTGTGTGTGTGAAAACATACTTATATGTATGATCTTACGTGTGAGTGCCTGTACTAGAGCCAGAAAATAACCTGGGTATTATTTCTTAGATGTACTCCATTTTGTTTTTGGAGTCAGGGTGTTTCAGTGGCCTGTGCTGGTTCATGAGACACTGATGGCTGTGAGCTCCTGGGTTCTGCTTGGCTCTGTCTCCCTAGGTCTGTGATTACTGGTACACAGCAGTATGGTACTCGTATTCATTGAATGCTGGAGATAAAAATAAGATAGTCATGCTTTCAAGACAAACTCTTTACTGACTGAGTTATCTCTTTAGTCCTTGCAAATTTCTGTTAATGAATGTGTTTCTTTCTTACCTTCAAAGGGACTTGGAGATATTTTATCATTGCTATTTGAAAAGGACATTTGCTCAACCATGTTAGTAGCAGCTTTATTTGTAATAGCCAGAAGCTGGAAACAACCCAGATGCCTCTCAACTGAAGAATGGATGCAGAAACTGTGGTACATCTATACAATGGAGTATTACTCAGCAATGAAAAATAAGGAAATCATGAAATTTGCAGGTAAATGGTGGGACCTGGAAAGGATCATCCTGAGTGAGTTGTCCCAGAAGCAAAAAGACACGCATGGTATATACTCACTCATATAAACATACAACACAGAATAAACCCACTAAAATCTGTACATCTAAACAAATTAAGCAAAAGAGAGGACCCTAACTAAAATGTTCAATCCCCATCCTGAAAGGCAAAGAGGATGGACATCAGAAGAAAAAGAAAATAGGAAACAACCTCAGAACCTGCTACAGAGGGCCTCTGAAAGCCAGAAGAAAACAGGAAACAACCTTGAAGCCTGCCACAGAGGGCCTCTGAAAGCTTCTGCAGTATAGACTGTCAAAGCAGATGCTGAGCCTGATGTCCAACTGATGGGCAGAGTGAATGGAATTCTATGTAAGAAGTGGGAAATAGTAAGAGCTGGAGGGGACGGGAACTCCACAAGGAGAGCAACAGAACAAGATAATTTGAACACAGGGAACTTCCCAGAGACCCATACTCCAACCAAGGACTATTCCTGGAGATGACCTGGAATCCCTGCACAGGTGTAGCCCATGGCAGTTCAGTGTCCAAGTGGGTTACATAGTAATGGGAAGAGGGACTGCCTCTGACATAATCTGACTGGCCTGCTAGTTGATTACCTCCTCCTGAGGGGGGAGCAGCCTTACCAGGCCATGGTAGAGGACAATGCAGCCACTTTTGATGAGAACTGATAGACTAAGATCAGAAAGGAGAGGAGAACCTCCCCTATCAGTAGACTTGGAGAGTGGCATGCATGCAGAAAGGGGAGGGAGGGTGGGATCGGGAGGGGAGGAGGGAGGGGCTTATGGGGAGATACAAAATGAATAAAGTGTAATTAATAAAAGAAAAAAAAAAAGAAAGACACACTGAAGTGAATAGTTTGAGTGGTAGAGCTCTAAGGGTAAGAGATGGTGGAGTGGCACGTTTGTATTGTATACCACTTTTCTCAAGACTCAGGCATTGTTGTGGAAGAGGAGCAGAGAGATTGGAAGAACCAAAGGTGACTGAGGACTCTATGAACATGTTGTTTTCTGTATACAGCATAATTTTTGGACATATATATTCATAGTAGTTGTGATGGCATACATGAGATCTTAACAAGCTCAAACCAGACAAAATTCCCGAGTTCCACATGGGAAGTTAGACACTAAATCCTGCCCCCAGCATAGAAGCTATCGATAGCTGTTATGAGAAGAATATCCAATTTCCTTCAAGAGGGAGCTCACCTGATGGGTCATCTAAGCTTCAGTGGAAGTACATATATATATATATATATATATATATATATATATATATATATATATA